>NC_083769.1:29081313-29158813 GCF_963514075.1 Conger conger
GTGTTTACTGTGTAACCTGGCTGCCACTTTTTGGCCAGGTCTCCCTTGGAAATGAGATTTTGAATCTCAATGGGACTCAATGGGAGGTAAAATAAAATACAAATGTCAAACAAATATAATAAAGGTTTGGAGCAGCCAAACAGACACAAGCTAGTGGGTTTCATTTCATATGCATCTATAGTACACAATCTGATGATTACCGACACATCAATGTATGCTAGCCTTAATTATTTTCTCAAACTAAATGCTGACTGGGAGGACTTGAAGATAAACAGATAAACAAATAAAAAGGCCAATCACATCTGGCAGTGTGCTGCAGTACAGTAAGAGCTCTAAGTGTAGGCCTGAGCCCTGGCCCAGGTCATTAGTTTGCACTGAGCTGTATTATGATAAAACTTGCGTAAGTGAAGAGTAGTGCCATTTAACCCCACCTGTTCCTGGAAAGGGCTTAAGACCGCGCCACTACTCCTGAATATTTCAGGAGGCTTTTCCTACACAAAGCCTTTATCAAGGAAAAGCAGTCTGAGGATGCCTTGCGATGGCTCTCTACAGTGCAGTAAAGACTTTATATGACTGTATCTTCCTACAGGGGACTATAGGAGAGTGAAATTAAGAGAAAACAACAAACTATCCACCAACAGAGGTTGAGAAGGACACAGAAAGAGACAGAAAGAGTGAGAAGAGGAGGAAATGGGAAGAGGGATCTGTTCCGCCGTTCAAATTAAAAGGTACGACAAGATTACGGCAGACCCCCATGTTGGTGGCACATTCTAATAGCCATAAAATGTAACTAAGTGTTGAATAATACAAAATTAGTCTCTTAATATGTTCATAAATTCTGCAAAAAGAAAAGGGTTCAACAGAGGGCTCTTAAATAAAAGTTGCACGTAAAACAGCATATATCAAGTGACAGCTATTAAGCGTGCCCTTTTGGTGTTGCAGAATGGGAGTAGTTGACTTCTGTACCGGTGATAGTGTGCCTATATCACTCAGGCCTCACCCTGCCAGTCTCCCACTTACTCGCACACACTCGTAAATGTCAGGGATAAATCTCACCTCAAGTGCTCCTCGCTGCACCTCCACCGCCACCTCCTCATCCATATTCCTGCACGCGGGGCGGGTCGGGCCCCCTGGGCTCTGTGTCCCGTCCCCTCTCTGCGCACTGTGCAGACCCAGTCTTTAAAGTCAAATAAACCGGGCCCCGTAAAGGGATGAAAGCAGGACTCCTTTCAGCTCTAAGTGTCCCAATAAAACTACTGGTGATGGGGTTTTTCACATACAGTATATATAAATTAAATAGGACAGCACCTCGCAGTCTAGAGACATGTAGAGATTCCTTTTTTCTTCACACGAGCCACACCCAGAAACTGTTTTTCTCCCTGACTACCACTTCGGGCCACGAATAGTTTTTTACCACCTGCCTCCCGCACAAAATATGAGTGTCGGCTCTTTTTGAAATCCCTGAGTTCTGCCACCCCGTGCTGCTTTGCTGCAGGATATAAACTACCCGTCACCCTTTCCAGGGTCCCGCTCCGCTCCAGCAAACCCCGCGAGGACCCGCAGGGGGGCTTGAAATATAGACCTGCGTAATGGCCCACTAAATTAACTCCTTGTAACCTAGTTAAAAATGGCCATAATTAGCATATAATAGGTGTGAGGAGGATGGGTGCAGAAAGGGCCAGTTCTGCCCCCGGGGCTGTGCCGTAGTTCAGCTGTCTGCCTTCTAATAGCACTGCAAAGTTCACCCTTATAAACATGTCAGCCAGCGTGTAATTAAGCGAGTGGTCATTAGGTAATGGATATGGTACCTGTGGGCTGCCCATCACTCCTTGCTTTGACGGATGCAGTTCCAATAATTGCAGGCCAGCTTCCTCATCCAAGTGCCTTTTACTTATTTAAACTGTTTGCTTTAAGCGGCAGTGAAGCCAATTAAGAGCTGCATAATTCAAGGAGGGATCACAGGGAGGCAACGAGGCTGCCTCTGTCCGTAACCCCAACATACGCACAACCCCATGACACCCCACACACGCCCTTATAATGTGCCACACACACCCCCATAATGTGCCAGACACACCGACATAATGTCCCACATACACCCGCATAACAGTCCGTCCCCACATATGCACACCTCCATGACACCCCACACACACCCTTATAATGTGCCACACACGCCCTCATAACAACCCACACACATCCCCATACCGTCCAACTCCGCCTCACCCCCACACACACACATAATGCCATACCCCCACATACACACACACCCATAACACTCCACCCCCACATACACACACATACCCATAATGCCATACCCCGACATACACACACACCCATAACACTCCACCCCCACATACACACACATACCCATAATGCCATACCCCGACATACACACACACCCATAACACCCCACCCCCACATACACACACATGCCCATAACACCCCACCCCCACCTACACACACACACACACATAACACCCCACATACACACACCCTCATAACATCCCACCCCCACATACGCACACACACCCATAATGCCCCACCCCTACATACACACACACCCATAACACCCCACCCCCACATACACACACACATCCATAATGCCCATTCCTCCCACTCATTGATTTTAATATTTTGATGGGCATTTGGCCACAAAACTAGGGCCCAAGTTCCTTGTCATTGCACTAATGCACGGACAAGATCTGATCTGCTAGACTTGCACAAATGCGCCCATTTACAAACGAGCCATTAAAAACAATGGCGTCACTGCCAGGCGCTAGCACACATGCACAGGAAACCTCCGGCACTCAATGCTGGTCTTTCGGTGGCATGGAAGAGCTCCTGTGATTACGGTTAAATAAAACTATATTTACAGGTGCTCACCTGAAAAGCCACCTCAGAATGGCATTCACAAGCCACTGAGTGAAACAGAGAAGCTCCACCTTGAATTTCAGAGGGATGATGAAGGCTGTTTTTTAGGAGCAGAGTGATTTTAATCCCACAAGTCTCCCACAAGTTTTTTTCCCCTTCTCAAATTAATAAAAACTATATGGAGAGTGAAGCCTCACACTGCCTTCAGTCATTTTAACAGCCCCTAATAAATGCGATTGCAAATGGAACATGTCACTTGTGCTACAAAGCGGCGACCGGTCAATATTTCAGCTGCCAGGTGCCGGGGGTCACATATAAGTCAGCGTGTGATGGATATGTATCCAATAATTGATGTAGGGCGGCCGTTATTGTCAGTTTCACTCTGGCCTCTATTGCTTATTAAAAGCTGTTTGCCTTAAGTACTATGCAGCCAATTACAGACGCCGCTTAGCAAATGTAGAAGAGGACTACAGGACCCTCAGGCAGTCGTGGGACAGCTCAATTCACACAGCACAACACAGCCTGGTTCTGGACACCACTCATAAGTGTCCACTATGACTCTCTCTTGCTTTTTGAAGGCAGCTTCATTATGTGAAACTTGGCAGCTCCCATCCGCTACCACTCTAGCGTTTCATCTAATTTGCCATTGCTATTACAAAATAAAATGGCCAAAATGTTAACCAATCCCAGTCTTTGCACACGTGTGACCAGATGCTGTTTGTTTAATTTGAACTAATTTTTCCAGGTCAGTCCACGAACATCCTTCTCCCCAGGGCGTTTCTGACAGCTAGCCTGAGAGAGAGCAGAAATCCAGGGTGGCCTTTCAGCCTGAGAAAAAGTGTTCAAGGAGTTCAAGGTTGCTTATTTATAATTACATTATTTTCCATTTCGGCGGAAAGGCGGCTCTTACAAGGAGTTATGAGAACTGTGAGTCAGACCTGATCAAGAGGAGGCAGCGTTCAATCCCAAGGCCGTACACTGAACGTTTTAGAATAGTCTCTCCTCACCCACCACAGCCAGGACGTCTACCCACACAGCACAAACACAATGTCACACAGAACCCAACACACAACAGTCAAAGCACAGTGAGAATACAATTACATAACGCAGTGCATACAGAATGAACTGCACCCAGAACTGAACACAGAACAAGGAACACAGCACAAAGAACAGAACATAGCCGACACAGCAAAGACCGCTGTACCCTTAGAGAATCCTCCTGGGTATAACTAACCCTCCCCTAAAACAACACCCAGCAAAGACTAAAGAGAACCTCCAAAGAGGAATGAAATGTAGAAAAGAGCAGGCTCACACCACCACCTGGACTGTGCATTCACCCTGTAATCTTTAGCACGGTGGCACAGGGATGTGGAATAATAGGAACAGTCATTCTTATTACTGAAGGGCCTAACCCTAAGACATAAAGGGGGGGGGGGGACTTTGGATCTGACCCCACTGTGTTGTAATTGTAAAACTCAGAAAGAGCTGCTATAGCACATTTCTGACATGTACTGGGGCTTTTCATTTCTGATCAAAGGCCCCAGTTGTACAGTGCCTGATAACCGAATCAATTTGGGCGCCTTTTGTTTTTCGCTGAATGATGCACGTTTAGCTCTAACCTTCGGGGGAAAGAATGAAAGAAAGGGAGAAGGGGAAAAAAGGAGGAGGAGGATTGTGCCTTCAAATTCTAGGAAACGTCAAAATTCAATAAACTTACCAGAATTTTCGAGAGTTTGATGGGACTTCATCGCAACGGAAAACCATTAACTCGCGGGGGTGTGTGGGGGAAAATGGGAAATGATTATAATATGAAATGTTTCAGAACAGAATGGAGAGAAGCGAGGAGATGGCAGAGAGATTAAAAGATTACCTGTCTTCTCCTCGTGTCCTTCAGCCTCTCAGCGGCTGTCTAGCAGACAGCATTCAGCCTGCGCTCAGACAGTCGATAGGAGACACAGACCTGAAAATAGAATAATCATTACAATTATCATAATGATATTGATGACGATCATTATTATTATGATAACCGCACGATTTGAACAGCACTGTCATCGATCATACTCCTGTCACCATTATTCTAATCGCAACCTATTATTGTTAATAAACAAATGAATTTAAATACTGTTCAGGCTGACCATGTCGATATGAACTGATCCCTATTGCAGAAAACTATAATCGCACTTAAGATCTTGCTACAGTTGTAATGCATTTGAAAATGCACTGTGTCAATCTTTTGAAGACAGCTGTACCCTTTGTCTGGTTCTACAAAACGTGGATCTCATAACAGGTATTGGTATTGAGTGATAAACAGGGAAGAAACAATAGGATAAACAATAAACAATATAATAGTGACAGGATACATTTCTCTCCTTTTTTAATGGGCTTTTAAGGTAAGTGCTTGAAGTTGACATTATGTAACTGGTGTGCTCGCTTTTGACACTAATGCACCTGGATTTTTGCACAACATCATAGGTGGCCACGTTCCGTGGTGAAAACCGAGGGAGTGAGAAAATGAAGAGAAAATGAAGAGAAAAAGCGATCGGTCCCCTGTTCGATCCGCTCTTGGCACAAGAGCGCTGGCACTCGTCTATCTCTCCCTAACCCCCTCGAACCCCCCGCCTACGCCAGAGAGTGGCAGCGCGCACGGCGAGGAAAACCGGGAGAGAACTGGGGAACGCAAAAAAAGGGAAAGAGGGGAAAAAAGAATAATTTGGGGGAAAAAAGAGAAGCAGAAGCTGTGGAGCTGGGGGTCTATGTATTATTAACGAGTGTGTAGCGCTGGCCAGGCCTGACGGATGGGGATTAAAAGACGCTAATGTAAAAAGGCCGGCCGGTGACCTTCCAGAGAGATTGACTTTACTAGAATGGAAATGATATCCAGTAAATCAGAGGCTGCTGGGGTGCTCATCCACTCGAATCATTTCCTCTGATCCTGTCAGCTCAGACAGCCTCTTATAAATCAGACAGGTTCCAGGGTGCTAGCTCCGTGTCGTATCCATTTAACCATTTAACAGCAACCCCCCCCAACCCCCGCCCAGCCACCACCCCCACACCGCCGCACCCCCCCCCCCCCCAACTCCTGCACCCCACCCTGCCCGCCAGCCCCTTCCCATCAGACCCCCAGGACTGCGGCCCGGGTGAGGACAGCCAGACGAGCGTTTACAGCATATTTAACACTGTCACATAAACACTTTACACTGCGCGGTCTGCACTCATTCAGGACTGTCTCTGGATGTTTTTAACTTTGGACCCCAGCTAGCTTAGGCCGTGCTGTCGTGGTACAATCTCAGTGCTCCCTGAAAATAAATATGTACGGTGGAGAACAAATACACGGACAGTGTCAAGTCAATTCTGAATGATCTCGGAGAGGTTCCCTGGATGTATTTGCAGGTTAAAACATCTGAAACACATTGGCCTGTTTAACGGAGCTCTGCTGGGTTTCCCCGGGCCTAGCAGAGGGGAGGGGGGAGCGGACGGCTCTCCTCATTAATCTGGAGGGGGTGAGGGTATGGGGGAAGGGAGGGGCGCGTGGCTGTAATTTGCACGATGACAGCTTGACAGCTAACAGAGACCAGACCCTCTGTCTCCTCCTTCTCTCGGTGTCCCCAACATCCACCGCCATGTCGGGATGCAACCGGGAGGCGCAGGGGGAGAGTGAAGGACAGAAGAGGTGCATGCTGGTCCTCTCAACATAGCGTCAGGATGTGACCTTCTGCTCCATCCAGCAGGGAGGCATATTACAAACTCTGGCTGTAAGCTTTTGGGGTATTGCCATTATCATCCTTCTCTCTTTTCATTTTTTTGTTGGAGATTATCTGAGTATTTCTTTTTATTTTATTAATAATAAAGGGAAGTTTAAAAGTCTCTCTCTCCCTCACTCAATTCAATTTGATTTACTGGCATGGCAAAAAGCTACACCTGCATCACCAAAGCACACAGTAATACATAAAACAAGGAGCTACTTTTAACACTGTAACAATGAACAGTAACCACAAACTTTCCTCTGATTATGGATTTAAAAATACTAATGTAAAATAATAATAACGTGCATTTTAACCCCTTAAGTATCACCCCTTTTCTTGACACAATCGTTTGACTACAAGCATAATCCTGGTCTCTTCCTGGGGTTTGTTTTCCAAGATTCAAAATTACTCCAAATAATTCTAAAACAAAGTTGCAGAAGCTCAAACATAGTGACATTTTAAGCTTTTTTTCTCACTGAAAATATTTTTTGTTTTAACTGGATACAGATTATTGTAGTACAAAAAATAAGTACAATACAATAATACCATATTGTATTCCAATATATTAATCAAGGTCCATTGATTGAAGTTTTTGTCAAATATCTAGCCCTCTTCAAGTCAAACACATTCCATAATTTCACAAGCTATTTATTATTAAAAAGCAGGCTGGCTCCTTATTTATAATCATACTGAATAATAAAATATTTTGAGAATGAATTAAGATTATACACCGTTGGAAGCGTAATGTCATTAGCAAAAATCATTTGTCATCACTTCAGTAACATGCCTGTAGTGGGTTCTTTGATGAGTTGATTTTTCTTACACATGGATGGGGGCAACGCATTTTCTCTGCAACTACGTTACAAATACTGGTCAGAGGCGGTTGTACTGGGGCTCATCATTTGAGAGAGCTTGTACAAAACGTAGAAAATAGAATTTCTATATACTTTTGTAGAAGTATACAATGGTGAAACGGACAAAAATGATCATTCCTCCAGAGAAACTCCAAGTAATCAATGGACATGCAATCACCGAGGTGACGATGTACCGAGTTAGCACATTTTAAGAATGAGAAACTATTACTGTATGCATTTGGTCTGCTGGACACTTGTCGTGAAAAGGACACTGACATTACCTTATCTGTTGTAGTATGTGGATTTCCAAAATGCAGAGAAGATGAGGTCCCCCACATTTGTTTTACCACCATGTTACAGAATAAGGAACAGTTGCTTTCAAAAGGTATATTCTGTTACCATAGTGATTGAAAATTGCACCCTAAAAAAAGGAATGAATACAAAAAAGCCCTGACCAGCCGAGCCCTGAGGTTAAAACAAAAAAATCAATAGTAATAATGATAATAATGATAATGATGCTGATGATGACAACACAAAGAATCATATAACAATACATGATAAAGTACATAGAATTTAAGAAAAAGCAAAACAATTCAGTTTATATGTATTTTCTGCGATCCATGTAGGCAGCTATGGATTGTGTCTCCAGTTAACACCACTCACTCGGAGAGAATGGGGAGTTTTGGGATGATGGGGAGGTTTTTAAATTGAGAGAATTTCAGATTTATCTTAAGAAAATATTTATTTCTAATTTCAATGTATTTTTCACATTTTGTTTTAAAGTGCAACTCCGTCTCAACTTCATTCAGACGGCAGTGTTTGCGCAGCATTTCTTCCTTGGGAAGCCATGTTTGCCGATGTCGGCCTTTTTCAATGGCCAAGCTGTGCTCACTGAGCCTGTACTGAGTCCCCCCCCCTCTCTCTCTCTCTCTTCTTCTCCCTCTCTCTCTCTCTCTCCTTCTCCCTCTCTCCCTCTCTCTCTCTCTCTGCCTCCATCCCTAGGCCCAGGTGCAGGAAAGGCAGTGGGTCTGCAGCTGGGCAGTGGGGAGGAACAGGGGCTACAGCGGATGCCAGGGGAGAGGCAGGGGAGGCTTTTGTTTGGAGTTTTTGGCAGCCGGGCTCAACCTGTTTTCATTAGCAGAACGGAACATCTGCAATGCATTTCACATTTGACCAAATGAGCCCTGGCAGAGCAGCAGGCTGATGACAAAACACACTGCATGTGTTAATGTAGGGAGAGATTTAAACCTCGTCAATCATGCCCAGGCGCACACGTAAAGACACACACGTACACGCACGCACACGCAATGTACTCACACAGCACAGGGGAATATACTTCCACACATCCAACCCAGCCGCAAACACAGACACATACTCCTGTAAACAGTGCATGCGTGCACATACACACACATACACACACACACATACACACACACACACACACACACACACATACAGGCACATACGCACACACACACACACACACACACACACACTCACAAACAGGCACATAGGCACACACACGCACACACATTCTTTACACACAAACACAGAGATGCTTACAACACACATTGTAAAACTCACATAATCACACATACAGAGCAGTTCTCCATGTGCAGTACACTCATGGCACACAACTGGAACTGGCTGTCCCAAGGACCTCTCTGCTGCTAGGCATGCGTCTCCAATCTAATACAGAATGTACAGCACAAATTCACATCAATTACCTTCACTGTGTTATCATAGTTTATAATTCAGTGCAAACACTCAGATAACCAAATAATGATTAAGCAATTTAGCAGAAACTGCATGTAACAGATTGTCTCATTTTTCTTGTATTCTTGTTGTAAAACTAAATGAAACCCTCACATGTCACCTAATGTACTATTCCTACAATATGTTTCTGGAGTTTCTGTAAAGAATTTAAGAATAAATATTTTCAAACTTATACTTTTATCATTTCTAAAACACAATTTGAATTAAGTCCTACATTACTCAAAATTAAATGTGTACATGTACTTATTGTTCATGTATATTTCAGACTTTATATGTTTATGTGCATTGGTGGGCATTTCTGTGTGTTACACACAGATTAGAAAACGTATATTCTCTATATGTGAATATATTGCGCATGTGACTATGCTATAGCAATAAAATCATGCATGTTATATTAATTTTCAGATAGAATAATATGATGCACCCTGAAATAAAAAAAAATAAAAAACAGGAATAGAAAATGTAGAATTGTAAATTGTAAATTTGTAAATGTGTAAAGCTGTAAACACTGATCTTTGCATGTCACGACTGAAGCATCCAGATGCTGCAGGTCTCTGATTGGCTGATGTGTGAAGTTGATTCACTGTAGCAGTGTGACCTCCGGCCCATGATGTGCCCTGACGGGGCCATCCGAGGGGGTTTATTACCCCACACAGGTCAGGTCGCTGACCCCCCGATGCTGGCTTCTGCCCCGCTCCCACAGCAAGGCGCGGTCAATACCCTTTTAATTGCATCGGAATGGTTTGCAGCCTATCGATTAATATGTGTATTTATGCTTCTCCCCTTGACAGGCAACATTGTATTTCTATGTGGCATATTCATTTATTTACCTATCTATACCCCTCCCAATACATCATCCATCTATCTACCTCTCCATCCATCTATCAGCTGAGAGCACTTCAATTCAAGGGTGCCTGTAATTACGAAGGGCCTATAATTGAGTACTTTGATTTAAGATTATCTGTGATCTCGTCTATACCCTCTATTCTTCTAAGAACGAAAATGTATGAAATATGGAAATGGAAAATATGAAATGGTAAAAAGGTAAGCCCACTTCTGCTTTCATTGCTGTTAGAGAGTGGCTTTTCCAGCGGAATCTGTGAGGGGGGGGGGGGCGTTACACAGTAATTACGCTGAATGATTTGTGCAAATCAATGACAAATTACGGCATTATAAACCTTTATCAGCCTTCGTTTTAAAATTAAAGATGATAAAAAAACCTTTCTGAAAAGCAGTTCTCGAAACCCGTAAAAGGGACTGTAATTATGCTAAGACCAATAGATCCTCCGTCCCATTTTCTTAACAGTCATTCATTCATAATTAATTAATTTCCCATAAATGGGGTGGGGGGAGAGAACAATGATGTACAGCATTTTTTTCCCTTTCTTTCAAGGAGAAGCGGAGATATTGGTGACTTGTATTATGAAGCGTGTCTCATTTCCATTCACTTATACAGAATTTCTCAGTTGCTTTAACACCGTGTGCCTCGGAGCCATAATAATAAAAGCTCGTTTTTTTTTTTCTTTTTTTCTCTCTCTCTCTCTCTCTCTCAGAAAGCAGGAAGACAGAACCAGACTGGCTGGTCCATTCGCACGGCGGCCTGGCTCAGCGCACTCAGCATGACCCATGGAGCAGGGAAGCCATTTGACCTCCATGGAAATGTCAGAATGGTGGTGCCCTGGAATAGATATGCTGAATAACTCCAAACAACTGAGGCTTTTTTTCATGGACAGGGTATAGTTAAAAGAGAAAAGGAAAAATCCTTCCTAAACAGCACCCTTTTTTTATAATCCCTCAACCCCACACTGACCCTCCGCTTCCCAGTGACATTCTGATGACATGACACACGTAGAGGAGGGCCCTGACCCAGTGACCCACAGCGGCCAGTGGTGTCCAGAGAACACACAGATACACTCACAGACAGCCATATTCACACATATACACTCACTGAACACTTTATTAGGCCTGTACCTGACCTGTACACTAGCTTGTTAATGCAAATATTTAATCAACTAATCATGTGGCTGCAACTAAATGCATAAAAGCATGCAGACGTAGTCAAGAGGTTCAGCTGTTTTTCAGACCAAATGTGAGAATGGGGAATAAATGTAATCAAACAGACTTTGACCGTGAAATGATTGTTGGTGCCAGATGGTTTCAGTATCTCAGAAACTGCTAATCTCCTGGGATTGTTGCACAACAGTATCTAGAGTTTGCAGAGAATGGTGAAAAAAATGCAAAAGATGCAGTGAGCAGCAGTTCTGTGGGCAGAAACACGTTGTTAATGAGAGCGGTGAGAGGAGAATGTCCAGACTGGTCGAAGCTGACAGGAAGGAGACAGTAACACAAATAACATGCATTACAACAGTGGTATGCAGAAGAGCATCTCTGAGCACACTGTGTCAAGCCACAAGTAGTACAGCAGCAGCAGACTTAATAAATCTAAAAAATTACTCTAATAAAGTGCTCACTGAGTGTGTATACACTGACATCCATCATACATGATGAATCACTTGCAGAGACAATGAGAGATTTTTTTAAATACAACATATGAAGCAACCAAGCCACCTTTCAGAAAGAATAGCAAGCCTTTAAGATACAAACTTTTTAACCTTTGTGGAAGAGGCTAACCTCCTGCTAAGGGAATCATATCTGAAGGTTGAGTTGAGGTAAGCCGAACCCAAAGACAGCCCAGGGACTGAGGTGCTTCGGGATTAAGATGATAATCAAGCTCATGCCTTTCCCCCACCATGGAAACAGACAGGTCCCTATGCGACTCACTCAGCAAGCACACTTCATTAATTCACCAAATAAAAATCAGATAAATTGTTCTTACATTTATATTAAAAAGGCACTAAAAATAATGTGGGTAATTAAGAATCCCAGAAGGAAAATGGAAGGGAATCCATGAGGATGAGGGTGTCCTTAAAATTCAGGTTATATTTGCCGGTTTGCCTTTTAGAGAACATATGCACTTCAACTGCGTGTGGTAGGCAAGTCCCATGAGTGCAGTTTTGTTTTGTATTATAACTATTGTCACGGTATTGTGTATACTGCTAAGATGGTCCTTCCAGTAACAGGTAGAGTCCTGTTACCTGACCATGGTCCATGGGGTCTCCTGGGCTCCATCATTACACAGCATTCGAGTAATTGATCAATTAAAGCAATTGATTGCAGAGAAAAGCACCTCACCTGGTTCACTGGGTTAAATTGGTTGTTGATTTTAAGGTGTGAAAAATGACAGGCCCTGCAGACCTCCAGGACCTGTAGCGGGGACTCCAGATAAAACCTTACATCACTGTTCATGTGTGATGTGAAGCAAAGCTGAGACCCTGAATGACTGGATATTAGCCGTGGGTTGTTTAGGTGTACAACAAAGCTTTTTAAACAGTCATTTTTGTCACATTATTTCTGTACTTGTTTGGAATTAGTAGTTAAAAAAAAAACACCTGCTATTACAATGGTATTGTGTTTCATTGGTTCAACTGGACAATTGCTTGTAGCTTGTATGATACTGTTCGACTGTCAAGCTCATCTCTAAGCAGTGAAGAGAATCTGCATTTACAACATTGTCAAATTACTTACATTAATGTAAAATCATTCAGCCTGAACAGAGGTTATTTTTCAAACTGTAGCTCCACTCTAACTTACATTTACAGATTGTGAAGCAATTAAGTATTTATTCATATTCAGTATCTGGAAAGTTCAGTTGGCCTCTTCCTGTCTTTACCTGATGCACAACAGGACAGTGATTTCATGAAGGGTTATGAAATAATATGAGCATGATGATTGTTGGCACTGGTTTCCTGGTCTGTAGTGTATGAATAATCCTTGTAGGAAAGGGGATCAGTAGAGTTTTATTGCTACTCAGGAGTACTGAGTATTTTACCATTTTGTTCACAATTTGGCTTTACCAATCAAGATATGTCCAAAACAGTTAAATACAAAAGAGTACATCTCTGGAACCTTGGTTTAAGAGCAGAATGATTTCCTCTGGACCCTGTGACAGCTGTTTTGCAACATGGGCGCTGACCCAGGGCCTACAGAGCATGCAGCTGTTCTTCACATTACTCCAAGGCCAGGCACGGTTACCTCCGCAGCAGGACTGGGCCCACAGGCTGGTTACACTCAGGCTCTGCAGAACAAAGGCAGGCACACAAACCCTAATAATGAATGAAGGGGTGAATATATAACTGATAAATACATTCATAATTTAGCAGGGCTTAAATTCTATGACTGACAGCAAAGGACGATGCCAAGCCCCAGCTTCCCCCCGACCCGGAACTCTTGCCACGTACTCTCGCCCTGGCTTTTCCATCGCCGTGGCAACACTAAACACAACCAAATGTGAGCCTCTCTTTTGTAGGAGATGGCAAAAGGCTGGGGCCTAATGATATAATTAGGGCCCTACTGGGAGCTGGCTATATACTTAGAGCCATACTGGCCGATTTGAATTATGGGCTAATTCCACAGTTTACTCTGAAAGGCTCTTCGGGGCTGAGAC
Source organism: Conger conger (assembly GCF_963514075.1). Lineage (NCBI taxonomy): Eukaryota > Metazoa > Chordata > Actinopteri > Anguilliformes > Congridae > Conger > Conger conger. The sequence continues at coordinate 29,095,059 of NC_083769.1, forward strand.
CATGGCACAAAGGCAGGGAGGCATGGAGACGTCTGTTTCTCGAGGTAGGGGGGGGCTGACACCGTCGCCCCCTAATTGCTGCGAAACCACAGTGTGCCGCTTCACCAGATCCCACTCCTGCCAGCCCCGCAGGTTTACAACCAGGATAATCCAATCGGAGCAGGAATCCAAGTGTGTGCGGAGGGAATGCTAATACGCTCACCAAGCTTCTAAATGCGGTCAAATGTCGACGACGATATGGAACCTTCAGGCTCAGTGCCTCCCCTGTCTGGCCTTGCCGACCAGAACAATAACTGTCTGGAATTAATTAAACAATTATACTGTCGTCCTAACATACCACTAACAAACAATACCCTATTCAATACTTAAATGGGAAAACATGCCTGCTCTCAATTTTATTTTTTCTAAAGATGAAGATATAATCACAGCGTTATTGGGCTTTCTGGATTTAAGCATTATTCTTGCAACAAAAGTTCACATTTTTAACGACAAATACGCAATGACTGTGTCTGGCTTGCTGGATTTGAGTAAGATCTTCATTTTCATGCACGATTGACTTGAACATGCGCCCAACATATTACCCTGGGCTGTCACCACTGATTTACTCTTAAACAATTACATGGCGAGAACCCTGTATCTCATTCATTTATGATTTGGAATATTAAACGTTCCTGGGGAAAAGATAACCTGTCACTTTTAATGTGCAGACTGCAAATTCTGTGCGATATGCATATCCATGATTACTGTGCAGCATGACGTGATGTGTTTCTGAAAGTCCTCAGCTGCGTTCAGGTTTATTTTCTTTAAAGCGTAAAAGAGGGGTGAGACTGCATGCTGCAGCTCGTAGGACAGCCCACTCTCAGGTCCAAACAGAAACCCCTCTGTGGCAGGAGGTTTGATACCTGGCTGTGGCATTTACTGTGATTTCATCTCTATATTTAACCCCTCTGTTTCCTGCCTGTCTGCGTAAAGTGGGGAGAAAATACACAAGGAGGGTACATAGTATATGTTTATATATACAGTATGTGCACACACACTTACTGCATATATGTAGAAACACACGGTGCTGCAATCTTAGCGGTGAGTATCCACAGGTCTTAAAGGGAGAAATAACAGATCACAGATGCTCAGGGGTTTCAGTTCTGATGGACGGTACACTACATCACGTGAGGTTCCCTCAGCAGGCCCTGCAGACCACGGCGGTACGACAGGGCCTTGCCGTGCAGTCGCCATCCTCAGCCGCAGGCTCTGAGCCTCCCTCCCAAAACCTCCGCTCTCAGGAGCGGCTGCACCATCCAGGAATCCTGCATGTTAATCCTGGCTAATTTGCCGTTGACAACAACCCAATTACCGGGGTCTCCCGCGGAGAGCGCTCGGAGCGCGGCGAACGTGTGGCGGAGTTGTGCAAACACGGGGCCCTGCTGAGGGAGAGACAGCAGCGAGCGGCAGGGGGGTTCATTAAGCCCAGCAGGAGCGTGTCTGATCCCCATCCGTTCTGCTGGCACAGCCGCTCCGTGCAGCACAGCTCCCCATCACCAGGGGGCGCTGTCCCCGATCCCCCCCCCAACGAACACGTCCTCGCCACTGAGAGCGTAGCCACAGAAACACTGGCCAATACAATGTGTGCGATAGTATGTAAATGATTCAACGCGCTTGCTGGGCGCTTGCCAAAAAACGAAACTGAAGGAGGTGAGAAGCCGTACAACTGCTGCCTCTGTATAATTTCTCCGTGATGGGCTGGGTGCCTGTTGATGTGTAGGCCTTTGTTAATTTACAGAGTGCTTCTGCTGCTTGTACTACTCTGCAAATTAGGGAAACAGTGAGTTGTAACCCATCAGTTTGAATGAGAAAGGTCTGATTCTGCTCTGATGGCACAGCAGATATTTTTCTAATTTGAAATCGGTTCCAGAAATGCAATCTAAATCCAATCTAAATACTACCGACACCTCAACCCACCAACCATTGTCAACACTAGCAAACTTACTGGAGACTGAGATGGCCATTGTAGAACATGGATGTGCCCCTGGACCACTGGCAGCAAAACATCTTGAAAACATCAATGACCCACCACCATATTTCACATTAGGCATGAGGTGCTTCTCCGTTGATGCATTCCTCTTTTGCCGTGAAAAATGTCAATGGTGTGTCTATCACTTTTTCCCAGTCATAACTCCAGATGCTTGGTTTTGGTTATTGTGCTCAATAAGGGCTGTCTTTAGACTGAGATTAACTAAAATAAGATTGATTTTATTTACAGTAATTATTGCCAATCATTTTGACACCAATGATTTGATTACCTAATAAAAAATATATCACAAGAGTAAATGTAAATGTAAATAAATAAAAATACAATATATAGTTTTTGTTTGAAGATAACATATAGATTATTATCTGTGTTTATTATTTGCAGCCATTTTTAATAAGGGTGCCAATAATTCTGGAGCCAACTGTATGTATCAAGTGGAAAGACCTGGCGCTGTTGTCTTGCAAGAGATCTAAATATCTAATAATTCTCAGGCCCATGGGATCAAACTTCCACTTTCTCCTGACAACAAACACACACTCACACATACATACACACATACCAAACATTACTACTCAGTGGTGCAAATCCAGGGACATAAATTTGAAAAGACTGCCAAAGAAATGAAGAGGGAAGGAAATAGAAAAAGAGAGAGAGAGAGAAAGGGAGGAAGGGAATGAAAGGGAGAGAGAAAGGATGAGAGAGAAAGAATTAAATAAAAATGCAATAAAGCAGCCACTGCGAAATCAATCTGCTTATAGTTTTGTTTAATAAAAATTCATGAAGGGCTGGTGGCCGAAAGCTCATAAGAAATATTGGTAGTGGTGTGGGGGCCGGGGATGGAGGGAGGGGTGCTGGGGTGGAGAGGGGGTGGCGGTGTGTGTGTGTGTGTGTGTATGCGTGTGTATGTGTGTGTATGTGTGCGTGTCTGTTACTTTAAAGACTCGAGGAGCTTGGCGCCTTCATAACAGGGAGCCAGGCCAGAAGAAGGCCCAGGAATGCTGCCCCATCCTGTGTGAGTGTGCGCCTGAGCACTGCAAGTTAAACATGGCCTGACTGCAACCGACACCACACACAGACCGCTTACAAACAAGCAAAGACAGCCTGCATGCTATTACTACTTCCATCTTATTTGCCCTTTCCTTGGGGGGGGGGTGTATTTTTAGTGCGTGATGCAGTTGCGTAGCTGCCTGATATGCCTTACAGGGCCTGTGCGTCGCAGAGTGGAAGGGATACAAGGATTTTAATAGCTGCCATTCAAAATTTTTGAGGGATGCCAAATCTTCTGCGAGTGATGTAGGATTAAGACACATAAGCACAGGCTGGGTGTGTTCGGAAGGCACAGCGGCTGTGTTGCATGTCATGCTTTTGTGTGCCGTCTCTCCTCTGAGGTTTGTCAAGGCTCTCTGTTTAAAGTACGTCTGGGTTATATAAACGCCATCTAAATCTCTGTCCGTCAGGACTCTGACAGGGCCAGTAATGGGCCACTCTCGCTCTCTCTGCCTCTGTCACCCAGTGAGCAGTCTCTCAGGGACATACCAGCTACAAGAGACTATACTACACCACTGACTACAGCACAGGGAATACAACGAGGCTAAACTTCACCACTTATGAGAGCGCAAAGTACCCGGAGACTATACTGCACTTAATGAACACTACACCACTATACCACCCCACCCAGCCTTATCAAAACCTTCAGTCTATTAAATAAACCACAGGAAGTGTTGTTCATACAGAAATTTGATTGATATTCTCTCCCATGACAGAGATCATAACATCATAATATCAATTGGTTGTGTGTAATCATAAATATCTTAAAGGGAATTCAGGGTCTTAAGTATATTTTACTAGTTCACTTACTCAGGAAATGTCAAGAAATTGCACAATTGTATTTTAACTTTCAATTTAATTTGATTAGTCAGTGCTGAGCATTAACATTAATTATCCAAAATGATAAATATGTAGAAAGTGAAATTATATTTTCACCGTAAGATTTAAGTAAATATCATTGTTATGCCTTGGTACAGCTGACACCTCTGCGGGATAAAAGGATTTCAGGATTTCAACAGAATTGTGCAGGGCCCAACAGTGCAAAAAGAAACATCTCCACTCAATTATTTTCAGACACCCATTCACCCCGAACATGAATTCAAGGATCACAGCCGTGCTGCAGTCTAACTGTAAACTCAATCTTCTAAAATACTCCAATCAACTACATTTATCTAGATTACCAACCCCAATCAGCAATTTCCTCATTAAACTAGGACAGTTTTTCATGCATTAGACATGAATTAAATTGCAATTACCAATGACACTAAAATAGAACAGGGACAGGATAATCCCCCAAAAAAATCCAACAGCAGGATGCATCCTTGAGCCTATATATGTTTCTTAAACAGATTAACACACACACCCAACATCAATTACAGAGGGGTTGAAAACTCTGAATTTAATATAAAAAACAGTGGTAGTACTGCTGTGCTGAATAATACCAAGACAACCCCATTTCAAAAACAGCTGGGTTAAAGCAGCCAGCTTAAAGACACAACATATACTAATCCCCAAAGCCTGCTTGGTTCAAAAACAGTTACATGGAAGCAATTTGAACCAAATTACTTTTGATCTGTGTATTCTTTGTAAGACGAGTAATGGAAACCCAATCACGGCGCTATGGCGGGCATAGCCAGGAGCGCAGTGTTTAGATGGGACTTACAGCAGTGGAACAGTGATAGGTGCTGCGGAGAGCTAGAGGGAGGTACGTATGATATAAAAGAAACACAATCTTTGGAAACAGCCCAGCAAACAGAGGCTGGTGTATCGAACAAAGGAGGGATGTCTTGGGTTCCAGACCATTTATTCAGAGGACAATAACCCCTATCTTGTTTAACAACTCGCACAGCAGGGACAATTACGCGTGCTTTAATTGGCTTTGGCTTTAATTGCCCGGTGGGACGCCTGGTCTGCCTGCTGCTCCTTAACTCCTGCGCTGCCAGAGCGCGCAGAGCCGCTGTGGCTGGCCGTCCTGGAAAGGAAGTGAGGCGTGCAACTTCCTGTCTCTCCCTGGCAGTACCTACAACACCGCCAGGCGCCAGGAGCATCGTAGTTTTTACACGTACATAGCCGCATTACCTTAATAGCTGCAGTAAATATGCGGCTTTGTACATGGGTTATGCGGTATACATTTTAGGGGACCCTAAGTAAGAACCACTGCCAGGAAAATAGATGAGAATTGTGATAGTCTTTAAATTGTACACCTCATGAATGCCTAGTCTGACACAGCTGTCACTTTTACAATTCTACAATGTACACAATCGGGCTGAAAATATATCAGATATAAAGCATGGTAATATTTTTACATCCTGTACACATTTTTATAGGAATCTCTCTCTATTTACAGTGGCATTTAGAGTACAGAACCACTTACTGTGTTCATTAGCACAGCGAGCAAAGCGGTCATTTGAAATGACATCACCGCATGGGTCCCTCTCCGGCACACAAGCGGCGCGGGAAGGCAGGCGTCCGCCGTACCCGTGACAGACAGAAATAGCGCCTGTTTACGGTGCGCTCTTCCGATTTGGCACAGACACAGTTAATAGCCCCCCTGAGCAGAGTGCTTTTCAAATTTCATTTAATCTAACAGGGCCCCACTCAGTCCATGAGCCTCCCCTCCCATAACTAATGCTGGGATAACAGCGGCAGTCATGCCCGTTGATATAGTGTTGTGTAAAAACTCGCAGGGAGACAGACATGGCTATAAAACAGCCCGGGCCCAGCCTTGGTCTGACTCTCAGGGCCGAAGTCCCACTGCGAGCTGAGTGGCTGCGAGCCTGGACTGTGTAGACTAGGGGGGGTCAAGCAGGTACCTAATGCAACAACATTACAGCAGCGTGAAGGGCTCCGTGTAAGCACGCCACTTATCCTGCTGACGACTGCCTAAGTGTATGAGGACTGCATAAGGGATACGCCACTTGCAAACCTTAAATGAGAGACAAATAACGGTAAACCATAACAATTACCTCAGCCTAGCCGGGCTTTTCTGCTAAAGAGCGGTAAGCTGTATTGGGCCTTGCAGTCGCGTTGCAGAGACTCACACTCATTTCGGCATTATCCCTGCTCTGCTCTGGTCCTTTTCTGGGATCAAAGCCAGCGAAGCATGAAGAGGGAGCAGGACTGAGGTCACCCTGCCAGGTCTGCATGTAGAGCAGCAGGGTGAGAGAAAGAGAGAGAGAGAGAGAGAGAGAGAGAGAGAGAGAGAGAGCAAGAAAGAGAAAGGAAAAAATGGAGACAGAGAGACCAGAGCGCACGCTCAATCACTCCCTCCTTGCACTTTTATTTTGATCATTGCTCCGTTCCGCTCCAGCTCTTTATTTGATTTTCCGCCAGGAGTCAGAGATGAGGAAGTGAACCGGAGAGAGAGAAAGAGAGAGAGAGAGAGGGAGAGAGAGAAGGAGATAGAGAGAGAGAGAGGGAGAGAGGGTGAGAGAGGGAGGGAGATAGATAGTAAGAGAGGGTGAGAGAATGAGAGAGGGAGATAGAGGGAGAGAAAGAAAGGGAGAGAGAGAAAGAAAGAGAGAGGGAGAGAGAGGGAGAGAGGGCAGGAAGGAGAAAAATGGAGGAAGTGAGAAATCTCTCAAGCCTCCTCCAAACACAGACCAGCTGACCCACTTCAGCAGTGCTCCTGACCACCAGCGACTATCTCCTAACATGGTCCCCATTCACTAAAGATCCTTGACAGGGTTTGAAAATGAACAGATTGAGAAATTAACTCCAGTGTGCAAAGGGCAGAGTGTGTGGGTGCTGCCCCCAGCCGCTCCACTGCTGTCCCCATGGAGCCTCCTCTCCACACCACCCACTCTCCTGTCCCTCTCCCCTCTCCCCTCTCCCCCACCATCCCTTCAGGAATCAACACTGCCAAACTTCCTTCCCTGTCTTATCACACACAGCTCACATATTTCTTTGGAGTGCCACTGGACTAATAGTACAATGGGAATGTGAGTGCGTGGTCATGAACCCCTCAGATGAACCCGAGATTCGGGGGTGGGCTGCGTGTGACAGGACACCAAATGCTCCCGCGTGAGGACACAAATCTGCAGCGCAGCGTGTCTGCCCCCTGCCCTCTGGAGAAAGCAGCCATCCCCCAAAGACCCCCGACTGTCCTCATCACACAGGCTATTAAACTGGAGACCCGCCAAGTCATCGGTCAGAATAAGATCAAATCAGAAGAGACACTTCCACTCCTCGTGAGTCCCCGCATGACAAGGGTGATGTTAACAGACATAACTGCAAGTCCCACCTTGCATTGTCCACATGGGAAATAGAAAAAATCAATGGCTACCCTGCTGAAATAAAACTCTATCTAGGTTTTGAAACAGTTAGGTTTTGAAAGTAGTTGACCAGTTCAGACCAGCTGGTAGCTGGTAATTTCAAGCTTGTCATAGCTGTAGTTTACACTAGGGTAACACATTTTAAATGGTGTTGATATTGTGAATTATATGTTAGGTCTGGACTTCAATTCCCATAAGCACTTCTTGTGAAATCAACAGTTCATTGCCCTTTGTGAGCAGGCCACTGTTACCTCATTTGTAACTACGAATACAATATTGAGGAAATATGTGATACACTACATTACAGTTAAGTGTGTGTTTACATGCATTAGTACATAAATGTTTCTTGCTCTCAGGCACCCTGAATTAAAGGTGCTGAGTAAGTAAGTGACCCAACAGCACGGATAGTCACGCTTGGACATCATGTGGAACGGTAGTACACAAGAGTACATCCTGTTCACTTCCCGTGCATCTGAGCTTGGGGGAACAGGCCATTACCACCTCCTGACCTCCGAGAGGTCAGATCCTGTGAGCCGGACACTCAAGAGAGGTCTGGATCAAGGGACCGGATGGAAGAGCCAGAACTGCAGTGCACTTCTCCAAAATATACTGTACCACAAAACTTTGGAATATATTTGAAATGCATGAATAACATCTTGAACTAATGTCTTTAATTAAAATAAGACTCATAAAATAGAATTTGGCATGCTTGTTGAGGCAATGACATTCCCTTCCTGGTAAAGCGATGAAAAATATGGTCAAGAGAAAACACACCACTAGAGAAATGAAATTTCATGAAAAATGGCAGTTCCCTGGGATACCAAGGCAATTTAAAGGCCTTTCTTAAATTGGAATTGACATTTCTCAGGATATTTGATTTCTCCCATGAGGCAATTTTTCTGTACAAGATAGAAACGTTTTACATTATAAGGGGGAGAACGTATGACAATATGCATTAAAATGTAAATATTAGAAGATATTTACAGTGCATGGTCAGACATTGGTGAAATTTGGGTCAGTGTGCAGGCTGCAGAGAGGAGTAGGTCTTACAGAATAACAGCACATGGTTCACAGCCCTCCCAACGACCAGAACACTCAAGTCTTCCTCGCCATAGTAACAACACCAATGAAAAAGAGTGAATTACCCTCCCACGATTATCGCAGGTTCCAGGGCTATTGAGCAGCTGCTGGGAGTTCAGACCAGCAGAGCATAGGTACTGTGTGTGCACCTGTGCTTGTGTGTGTGTCTGCGTGTGTATGTGGACACTAAAAAGCACATTTCCCCCATTCTGTGTTCACTGTCCTCACATTAGCGGGTTATTAAGAGAGATGGGGGTGTTGAGTGGAGAGGGGGGGTGATTGAGTTGCTGCCGTGAGACTGGGCCAGGCATTGGGTGGAGCGGGGACGGCCAGCCTACATTTCCGCTCCAATTTCATTTAGCGCTTGTAGTGATTTAGTTAAATGAACAGTGGTTGTTCCAATTAATAGTATTGAGTGTTATTCATCACAGCTGTTCAAGAGCACCCTCCTGGCATCATTAGGAACTGATTTCTCTGCCGTTTTGCGGCGTGTTCCTGTTCTTCCTCTACTGGCCTTAAAGGCACAGGTGCTGCTCTTCAGTTGATGTGCGGATTCAAAAATGGAGTCTCAGGAGGTGGTGGGCCAGTATGGGGAACCTGGCCATTAGATCGGTCTGTTACAGTACTCCAACAGAGATGTGTTATCTGAGACAACACTCTAAAGTAACACATTTAGAACACTATGCACAATACTGTTGGACAGAGATTTGTGTGTCTTCGTGTGTGTGCTTGTGCATATGCGTGTGTGTGTGCATGTTTGTATGTATATGTGTCTGTGTGTGTGAGAGAGAGACAGAGAGCAAGAAAGAGAGTGTGTGTGTGGGTGTTTATGTGTGTCTGTGTGTGTATATGAGTTTGTGTGTGTCTGTGTGTGTGTGAGTGTGTGTGTTTATGTGTTTCTGTGTGTCTCAGTGTTTATGTGTGTTTATGTGTGTCTCTGTGCGTGTGTTTATGTGTTTATGTGTGTCTGTGTGTGTCTGTGTGTGTATATGAGTTTGTGTGTGTCTGTGTGTGTGTGTGAGTGTGTGTGTTTATGTGTTTCTGTGTGTCTCAGTGTTTATGTGTGTTTATGTGTGTCTCTGTGCGTGTGTTTATGTGTTTATGTGTGTGTGTGTGTCTCTGTGTCTGTGTGTGTGTTTATGTGTTTATGTGTGTGTGTGTGTTTGTGTGTGTGTTTATGTGTGTGTGTGTATGTTTATGTGTGTGTGTGTGTGTGTGTTTATGTGTGTGTGTGTGTGTGTGTGTGTGTGTTTATGTGTGTGTGTGTGTGTGTGTGTGTTTGTGACCTGTCCTTCACCCACCGGCACAGCTTCCTGTGCAATCAGTGGTGTGGTCAGTGAGAGGGGAAGAGGACGCTGCCAAGCCCGCTGTCAGAGCGCAGGGATTCCCCAAACCGGGCCGCACAATGAGGCAGGAAGGAGCAGGGCGGGATGGGGAGAGCCCAGGGATCAGCCCTGTCCCAAACCTGACAGAGAGCTGCTTCCTCCCTCCCCACAAAGACATGTTTATGTCCTCCTCTGCTCCACTCTCGCTTTTCTGATCCTCTGTCTTTGCATCGTTGTGTGACTGACAGCCATTCAGCAGCAGAGTTGTGATAGTGGCAGGAATTTGACTTGTCAGCGGCCTCTTCCCGCGTACGTGACCCTAGCTGAAGACCACAGCCCCCGGACCCTGCTGCAGGAGAGGAGGTGGGAGTGTATGGTGCGTATCACGCGCCACGACAACTCTCAGCACGGGTCCTGTGTTTGCCATAACATGTTTTTAAAAAACAAGTGACCACTACAGTGGAGGAGTGCTATATTTTCACAGGACGAAAAGTAATCGCAATCAAAACACACAGCCTGATGAGCTCAGCATCTCCATCACAGTACAGAGTCTTTGCAGTCAGCCATCCAGAAGAGGACCCAGTGACGTATAGAACAGGATAGATTGTGTCTAAGACTGGACTGTTCCCTAATTCCTCTGTCACAAACAAAACTGGGGTGCCAAGCAGAGAACGAGCGGGCACTATTTCTGTTTTTTGTTATGACTCGGATGGGAACAGACCGTGACACCCTTCCAGCTACAGGGAAACCAGTCTAACTGCAGGCCTGCTGAAAGCTGCTACACCAGGCCTGTACAAACCTACACAGGTCACAGTGTGGGTTTATCATTGATAAAGTCCTGCCCCTGTCTGTCCTGTTTTGCCACCAGGGAGAATGGAGGGGGCCACAGCAGCAGGGGGTCAGTAAGCCCGGCCAGCTGGTGCAGGAGCCCAGGTACGGAGGAGCCTCTGTGAGAAGAGCCAGGACAGGATGAGGAGGCAGGGAGGCTTCCTTCCAGCTGGATCCTGTCATAGGACAGTACCTCCACAGGTTTGGGGCCCTCTGCCTGTGTCCGTGTGTGTGTCCGTGTGTGTGTGTGTGTGTGTGTGTGTGTGTGTGTGTGAGTGTGTGTGTGTGTCTAGGATGATCTTAGTGCATACCCATTATTTCTGTGATTAGATGCGATAAGAAGGCACTGCCCTCCACAGTAGTGCTGATGAGAGTGGGTGGTGAGAACTGGGAAGGCCCAACTTTCTGCGGGTCCCTGATGACAGCAAGAGCGCAGAGACCCCCCGCCCAAATTTCCTGAGCAGCACCAGGACGGAACTGAGAACTGAGCCCGGCCCTTTCACCCTGCAGGTTAATGGCTCTTACGCAACCCAGAACCGTGAGAAAGATTCCCTTTCTTTCAGCACTCTCCCCACTGACGTTCCCTCTCAGAAACCGCCATCTTCTGCATTTCTCCACATTACATCATTGGCCCCTACATTAACAATAACTTTAGACTTCACTTTTTTCATTTAAAATATCCCAAAGGCAAAAAATCTCCCTACTAATACATCCTCTTCTAAGTAATAGTATATTAATTGTAAAAAATAAATGTTTTGATAACCACAGGTCAATATATGCTTTAAATACTGAACAGCCATTAATTTCTTGAATCTTTTTTATCACTTAAAGTAGAAAAAATATACTGCTTCTGCAATTTAAAAAATGAGTTTTCTGCTGTAATTCTGCCTTGACAAAGATAAAGTTAAATGGATAAACTGTTAGTTGCCAGTTGACACCCTTTCATGGCCCACGGCTGGTGGTAGTACTATCCCCTAGTGCACCTATTGTAGTATTGTAGTAAAACGCCTTCATTCATAAAATCCTCCTGAAGCACCCCACTCACGTGGATGCAGCGTAGTTAGCCTTATATTACTCTTACACTTTAATGTCTCAATCTCCTGAGATTAAACGGCTAATCAAAACCTTGTCTCGCCTAATGGGATAAAATTGAAAGATAGATATTACACTTTACACAGTTGATTAAACAGCGGAATGGTGTGAAAATCTTTCACTCCACTCATTAGACTAACCAGGTTTGTCATCTGCTAACGACCTGGAGCTGGGAGAGGAGACGAGAGGAGACGAGAGGAGAGGGGGAGCTGAGGAGGAGGCGCAGGGCCGCAGGGTGGCACAGGGCAGGGAGGCGCAGAGGGAGGGGTCTCTGCAGTGACAGGGTGGCCAACTGGAAATATTCACCGGTGACATAAGTCAAAATGTCACGGTGTAAAGGTCATATGAAAACGAACATAGAAAATGTAAAGCAATATAACAGATGATGAGTACATGTAAAAATCCAGTACCCAATATTGTATTTGCCAAATAAACAAGAATTGCCTTTTAAACGGATGGAAAACACACTGAATTCAATTAATGGACAGAATAATTTACTTAAAAAATGGAAGAAATCCCTCGTGCTCTAATACGGTAAACAATAAAGTTCACTGCACTATCCCCAGTTAATGCATCAGACGGATTCCATTGATAGATATGAGATTATACACTGATATAATAGCCTACAGAGACCGTGTAATCTGCTCAACTCCTGCTTTGTGTTTCCAGCTGAACGTCTTTGGCTAAGTGCAAACAAACCCAGTCCGCTGAGGTGAGGAAGAGAGCTGAGTGGTGCAGGCGAGGGGGGGGCAGGGGGGGGACCAAAGACAAGACAGCGGAGAGTGAACAGAAGCCTATTCAGTGTGGTGGAACTTTTCACATCTCAGCGCATTTCATTTTGTCACATTCTTCATTAACTTCATTAACAGATGAGCAGAGGCGATTAAGCATCGCTTCCCGCTGATTCAGCGCTAATGCCCCCCTCCCCCCTCCCCTTCTGCCACCACCTCTCCTCCCCTCCTCCTCCTCGCATTCCGCGGCTCCTCCGCTCGTTCTCCGCCTATCTCACACTGGGGGGCTGTTGGACCGCTCCGCCAGCTGAGGCCCCTTCCGCGAGGGCCAAACACACCAACGCTGCGCGGCTACACCCTCACACGAAAGGCAAACAGGCACGGCTAGCTGCGATACTGTGAGGGGTAGACACGCGCAGGGTCAACAAGCCACAACATTCTCAAATTAACTGAGAAAAACATAACATAACATCATGAAGATAGGCCGTCCAGCCCAACAATTCTCCCGCTAAAGTGTACTGTACCTAACGTATCACTACACAATCACTACACTCACATGAGCACACAGATACGAAGAACAAACACAATACAATCTTTCATGTTGAGTAAACGTGTGCAAACAGCCACTACATGAAGGACAGGCACTTACCGCACTTACAATCAGGAAAGCCTCATATGAAAGACGGAAAAACAGCACTACACTCGCATTCGTACAGTTGGGTAAACATTTACAAACAGCCATAACACTCCCAAATGAAGGGCAAACACACAGCCACACTCCGAAATGAAGGGCAAACACAAACAGCCGTTATAGGGACATTCACAGGATAACATGGCCTTTTGGCATTGCCATCTCTGGAAAAATGAGTAAAGACATTTTTAAAATATATCGATACATATATTTTATTTCTTAATGTTTTTCATGAATATCATTTGATATTCAACTCCTTAAAAAACTATTGTCCCACACCAGGCAAAAATAACCTTTTTTTCCCATGCAAAAGCTATTTGAGTTCAACCCCGTCATGGACAACTTGAGGTACAAGTAAATATATTCTGTAAATATGACAGAAGATTTTCCAGCAGAGCCACATCATTTCTATGTCCTTTGTTTAAAAATTTTCATGAAACATATGAATTTAATTGGAATTCCCAGATCATTCCTTGAAAAAACTAATTATGCTGTGTGTACTTGTTTTATTGCCCCTTTCATATTTCTCATCAACAATAAACACTGATGAAACTAAAATGATACTATATTCACCTAATTATACTGAGAATAATACACACTCTTAGCAGATTATTGCCTCAATATTTTTTATTACTGTAAAAATAATACAAATTCATCATGTCACAGGGCTGAAAAAAGGGATGAAATCTGTTTTAGGGACAGTAAACAATTCAAAGTGAAATTGAATTAAGTTAATTAATTCAATTTCCCCAAACTCTTGTGCTAATGCCAATATCAAACTAGAATATAATGTCCTTGGGCTTTATTTCATAACAAATCAAGTGTAAACACTATACTGGTTTCAAAACAAATCAAGTGTAAACACTATACTGGTTTCAAAACAAATCAAGTGTAAACACTATACTATACCTCTACTTGTGATTAATAGTTGCAAAAAATAAATGTATTCATATAAACATATTTGAGATTATATCTTTATTAAGCTGGCTAGTTTAATATACAGTGGGTTCCAAAAGTCTGAGACCACATTTTAAAAAAAATGTTTTTGTGCAATAAACTAAATTAACTAAATAAATAAAAAAATTAGGTTTTAGGATTTTGAAAAAAATAAAATGAATGGAAGTTACTTCAAAGACTTGCAATAACTACTCGAAGACCAAAAAAAAGCAAGGAGTGCTGAACAATCCACAATCAACCCCACTGAACATTTATGGGTGCACTTGAAGACTGACAAAAGCCAAGCATTCAGTAACATCACAAGATGCTCTTTGGAACATTGTCAAATAGTGCCGGGATAACATTAATCATCAGATTTTACACAAATTTCTGGAGCCCATGCTAGAGTGCACATTGCCATTAAAGCAAAAGGTGGACATACCAAATATTAAGAAATTCTGAAATTAATGTCATTTTTTCAAAGATTCCACTTTTCACTCAAATTGTTATGCTGATAATGTAGATGGTAATCAAAAATGTAGTATTAAATTAGAAAAGAATGCAAAATAGAAGCATTTTCACTAGTGGTCTCAGACTTTTGGACCCCACTGTATATATAGTTATGATAATTCCATCAAATTTAGAAAAGAAAAGACGTTCAACCCCGTAACAAGCACTATGGGGAGTTAATGAAAATTCCTAATATAATAGTTATTTGTTTGTCAACAATTGTTTAACATAATTTTTCCTGCCACAGAGTTCAATAATTGAGCACGACAAGCTCAGTCTGACATGAAAAATTGTATAACATATCATAAAATTGGAAGATAAGCTTAGTTATTTTTAACTATGTCCTCAAAAGTTACATCAAATGGAAGATTCCATTATTCTTACAGGCGCGGAATAGTACAGCAGGGTTATGGGGTTGAACAAAACTGAGGAACACTAATACTAAATCATTATTTTGAATTATGTCCATTGTTTTTTATTCATAAAACTTTTGAAGTGTGACAAGACATTAAAATATTTGTATAAATAGCAAAGGCTTAGTGAAAAGAAATATATGTAGCGGCTTCAGAAAGTATTGTCGCTGAACTGCCATCTTCAGGTCTCTCCTCAGATGTTCTATGGGGTCTGGGCTTTGGCAGGGCCACTCAAGGACAGTCAGAGACTTGACCCCAACCCATGCCAGCATTGGCTGTGTGCTTTGGGTCATTATCATGCTGAAAGGTGATTGGCGTCCCTGTCTGAGGTTGTATGTTTTCTTTAAGGACCTCTCTGTATGTAGCTGCAGTCATTGTTCCCTCAATTCTGACCAGTCTCCCTGTCCCTGCTGCTAAGAAGCACACCCATAGCATGATGCTACGAGTACCATGCTTCACCGTAGGAATGGTATTTGCCAGGTGATGATCAGTGCCTGGTGTTCGCCAGACATAGTGCTTAGATTTCTGCCCAAAGAGTTCAATTTTTGTCTCATCAAGCCAGTCAATCTTTTTTCTCATGCTTTCAGAGTCCTTTGGATGCAGGTTGACAAACTCCCAGCAGGCTTTTACTCAAGATGGCTTCCCTCTAGCCACTCTACCATAAAGGCCTGGTTGATGGAGTGTTATTAAGATGGTCGTCCTTCCAGCAGGTTCTCCCATCACTGCCGAGGAGCTGCTGAGAAGCTCTTTAGAGTGACTGTGTGTGCCTTTGGAAACTATGTCCATTTTGCTCACAATGTCTTAAATGTTAAGAAGCACTTTGGTGGAAGAAAAGGTCTGGGGACATAAAGGGTACATTTTGGGAGAATGTCCCTGCACACTCACAGAGCTCCGCTGCTCTAACCCCTCCGGTACCAGGCAAACCTATGCTCTTTCACCAGCAGCAGTGTATCCTGCTGGCTCTTTTAGTCTGGTCTCTGCGGCACCATTCAGCTCAGCCTTCAGTTCACCTTTGCTGCTGTGACACAGGGCCCGGGAGAAGCTGTTCTGGGATCAGTTCCACCCTGACCCCAGGACCTGGCTGCTGGAACACTCATTTGTTCCAGCCCGTGATCTTTTACACGTGCGCTGGGCCCTGCAAGGACATCCAGTGCTCTCCCACAGCAGACACCGCAACAACACTTCAGGAGCCCAGGGAGGGGAGGAGAAATGTGCGTCCAATTAGTCTTGTAATTACAGCTATTATGTAACGAGGGCTAGGACTGGGAGAGGGAGCACAGGACCCCTGGACCAGTGAGCTCCCACCCTGCCACCTCCTCTCTGCTCTGCTTTATCACTCTCTCTCTCTTAACCTCCCTCTCTCCCTTTTCTCCCAGTCCCTCTTTCTATGCTCTGGTGGCTGGCTCAGTTTGTCATTGGCTTGCCGTAATGGAATTATCCCTTTAGAGATTTTAGTTGGAGTGGTGGAGGCTATGCAGGATAGCATGCAGTATGACCAGTGTAAATCAATGGGCATGCAGGGTGGGCCACAGCCGCTGTCCTGCTTCTGTTGGTCCACTGTCAATAAAGTTTTTCCTAATGCAAACCAGAAAATAATGGCTTATCTGTAATCTATTCATCTGTCTGTAATCAGAGTGAGCGCTCAAGGAGGCGGAAAACAACCAAATACAAATCAGAATGTTTTTTCTTTTGTTGTTTTTATCTATTATACATAAAATGTTAAGTACATTTTAATAATCTACAACTGGAAATACTGTATATATTTAGTCTTTGATCTGACTAAATAAGCAAATAAGTCAATATTGTGCACATATCCTGTTAATGTCAAAGTTACATGCATTACTGCATGTTATAACTACTGGTAGAATTTCAATCACAAATGTTTGTCATGAAGATCACGGCCTCTAATTCAATTCAAACAAAATAAGCCTTTAAAATGCAGCTAATGAACATAATTTCAAACAAAGGAGGTTTCTTTTACTTTTGATCAATGATTAATCATGCAACAAAGAGCTTCAGCCAGATGTCTACCAAACTTCTCACCCAGCTGAGATCTGAGATCCCGTCGTATGCCTTTAGTCTTACCGGAAAACAACATGGCAGAAAAAATAAAAAGAATTTAAAAATACATAAAACAGCAGTGGCATCTTACGGGCTTGGTTAACAAAGCAGACATTCTCCCGCTTCCTGTCTGGCTTGTTTTTGTTGTTTTGTTGTGTTTTGCGCTGTGTGGCATCCTAGGAATAATGACCTGGTGCTATAGCAAGACATGTGATTAGGAAACTTGCCTGGGAGTGTGCGTATATGCATGCGTGTGTGTGTGTGTGCGTGTGCGTGTGTGTGTGTGTGTGTGCATAGGTGGCGTAGTGTCCTGGGGTTCCTGTGAGGTGCCGTCTCCATCGAGGTTGAAGCGAGGTGTTCAGCATGAATAATTGAAATCGCCCAAATCATCTTTCAACTTGGGTTTTCATCGTAGCGCGGGCCGCCTCTGTCGGAGCGGTTACAGAACGCGCCTCGTTACACGCACACCGTCTCTCCCACTCAAAACCCCAGACACATGCAGATTTCACAAGGCCTCCTTCAAATTAATTTCATCCCTCCGTTTTCTTCCAGCGTTTCTCCTTCCACTGTCTCTCCCCCTCTCGCAGTCTCTCTCTCTCCCTCTCCATCACTCTTCGCAGTGAAGACGAGCAAAGCCTTGCCATCTGGCTCCATGTCAAAATAATATCATTTAATTTGTTACATGATTAAATGGCTGCTTTTCGTCAGGCGTCTACAGAAAAGACGGCATCAGGATCGCCGACACTCTGCTCACCCCCCCTCCCCTTCCCTTAATTCTATTAATTTGCACTTTTTTCCATTATGGGAGAAGTGAAACTGACACTTGCAGGGCCCCCCTGGGTGTGAGAGAGAGTGCTGTACTGTGGCTCTCGGGCTCCAGGCAGGGATGAATCACCAGCCCAGGGCTGCTCATTCCCTGCTCTAAGCTCACACGCTAATCGCATCAGCCCCCTCGCCGTCCAGCACGGCGGTCCAGCTCGGCGGTCGCAGCGCGGCCTCAGGTCGATGGTTTGAGGGGGATCACACGCACCAGGGCTCGCCGTTCCATTATGTGTGGCTGAGAGCCTAGTGGCTAAGGTACATGACTGGCACCCAGAAGGTTGGTGGGTCAAGCCCCAGTGTAGCCACAATCAGATCAGTGCAGCTGTTGGGCCCTTGAGTCTAATCAACTGTAAGGTGCTTTGGATAAAAGCATCAGCTGAATGTAATGTGATGATATTTCAGGGCCCTGTGCTACCCTGGTCTCACTCCACAGATCCCCTTCATGACCACTGCAAACCTGAAACACATCAGCCCAGCTGCACCATATATGACCACCATGCGTATATTCTGCTTTTCACACCTCATCAGCCTCAACAAGCCAACATGACCCACTTCATGACATAGCACCAATCTGTATTTACAAAAAAGCTCTGTCCCTCCCAGGGGGCAACACAGTAGCAACATCACCACAATGGCACGCAAATGTTATGTGGTCAAAATAAACACAGGGGAGGCAAGTCAGCAAGCATAGGCTGGCTAGATGCATGTTTGGTGAAGCTACCTATGGGCTGCTTATGTTCATTCCAGTGTTCTGCTCAGAGACCACCGGCAATAAAAAGACGAACACGACAGTGCTTGAGAAACGGAACGGGATCTCACCAGGACACGGCAGACATTTTATGAATAAGAGGCATTGCTAAATGTGGCACATAATTTGTACTTCTAATAGCGCAGACTTCTATTTTTCTGACACAACTTAATCAATATCCAAGGCTGATGCTGCCAGCGCAAGTGGCGTTTTATTAATTTTGAACAAGCGCACTAACTAGGCGCCTGGTTCCGAGATGCATTTCACACTGGATAATAGGCAAAGTGGATTGATAGGTTCATTCTAAAATGCTCTCCCCCGCTCTCTCTCTCTTTCTCCCACTCTCTCTCTCCCTCTCCACCTGTCAGAAGATGATTTAAGGAGGAGCTGGGGACACGCTGTCTCTTTCATTTCAGCACGACTAGGCTGAAAAATAAATAAATAAGTGGAGCCGTTTGATGGAAACGGTGGGGCCTTGTGGATGTGTGAGAGAGAGACAGAGAGACAGACATAGGGAGAGAGAGAGAGACAGAGAGAGAGAGAGCCCTGACCCGCCAGTGTCCATTCATCAGCCTCTTTTCCAGGTGGACAGGCCCTGGCCTGCTCTCACCTCACCCAGCCCTCACACACAGCCTGCCTGCACTGCGAGACTGAGCTGGGCCTGCCCCCAGGAGCAGGGACTGTCAGCGTCTCTCTGATAAACAACATCCACCTGATACACCAGCTCCCCTCAAAGACCCTTCCAGCACTCCAGCCTGGGTTACAAATCTGCCTGCCTCGGTCAATCAGCAGTTTGCATCCAAACAAATCACTCGCCACAATTATTCCAGCCAACAGCCTGAAACACACTGTGAAACCTGAACATACACACATTCCAGCACATAAAGAGCACACTGCATGAGTTGCAAGATTTTTTAGATTTCGTCTTAACATTTGAGATACCATCTACCACAGAACCCCAGTGGCAATTCAAAAACCGTTCTCACCTGTCTACCTACTCATTTGCAATAAGTAGCAGGCTACTTGATTTGTTATACTTATCCTCATATATTTATATGATTGGTTGTAGTTATTCTCCTATGTTCAGATGAGCATTGTGTGGAAAAGTTAAAAACCTGTTTTTCAGAATTTCAATAATTCAACAAAAATGAGCGAGGATACTTGTAAATGGCAAATGATAGATGATACACATCTACATTCAAAACAAATCATACAGTGTCCGTGTGGCATTGAGAAGGGCACTAGCTCTCAGCATGCTGATGTGCCCCTTAGTTTGCAAAAAAATTCTTCTAGTGAGACTTAAAATCTCATTTCTTTCTCTTAAATAGAAAATATTTATTTTCAGTAACTGTCACGCCTCATTGGAAATATTTTTGTCTTATTTAAAAAGTAATAGAAATAGGATTTTAAGTCTAAATATAAGACTAAAATACTTAATAAGACTGACTTATTTTTTGTTTTTGCAGTGTGGGTCCGATCCTGCGGCTGCCAGACTCACAGAGATAGGGGTTATCTGGCCTTCCTTGTGTACCTAGGTTGTGCCTTCCTCGGTGTACCCTGGCTGTGCCTTCCTCAGTGTTCCCTGGCTGTGCCTTCTTCAGTGTTCCCTGGTTGTGCTTCCTCAGTGTTCCCTGGTTGTGCTTCCTCAGTGTACCCTGGCTGTGTCTTCCTCAGTGTACCCTGGCTGTGTCTTCCTCAGTGTTCCCTGGCTGTGCCTTCCTCAGTGTACCCTGGCTGTGCCTTCCTCAGTGTACCCTGGCTGTGTCTTCCTCAGTGTTCCCTGGCTGTGCCTTCCTCAGTGTACCCTGGCTGTGCCTTCCTCAGTGTTCCCTGGTTGTGCTTCCTCAGTGTTCCCTGGTTGTGCTTCCTCAGTGTACCCTGGCTGTGTCTTCCTCAGTGTTCCCTGGCTGTGCCTTCCTCAGTGTTCCCTGGCTGTGCTTCCTCAGTGTTCCCTGGCTGTGCCTTCCTCAGTGTACCCTGGTTGTGTCTTCCTCAGTGTTCCCTGGCTGTGCCTTCCTCAGTGTTCCCTGGCTGTGCCTTCCTCCGTGTTCCCTGGTTGTGCTTCCTCAGTGTACCCTGGTTGTGCTTCCTCAGTGTTCCCTGTTGTGCTTCCTCAGTGTACCCTGGCTGTGTCTTCCTCAGTGTACCCTGGCTGTGTCTTCCTCAGTGTTCCCTGGCTGTGCCTTCCTCAATGTACCCTGGCTGTGCCTTCCTCAGTGTTCCCTGGTTGTGCTTCCTCAGTGTTCCCTGGTTGTGCTTCCTCTGTGTACCCTGGCTGTGTCTTCCTCAGTGTACCCTGGCTGTGTCTTCCTCAGTGTTCCCTGGCTGTGCCTTCCTCAGTGTTCCCTGGCTGTGCCTTCCTCAGTGTTCCCTGGTTGTGCTTCCTCAGTGTTCCCTGGTTGTGCTTCCTCAGTGTACCCTGGTTGTGATGTGGGGAACCTGCTTCAGCTGCAGAGGATGCGCAGTCCTCAGGAGGGATCGCTGCGCAGCTCTGCGGGCAGATGGCTGAGTGAGATGGAGGACGCCAGAGCTGGGGAGCGTCCTCCACAACCCACAGAGGATGTGGCAGCACTGGGGCAGGAGCCGCATGCTTTCCAAATATGGGAAAAGGAGAAAACAGAAGGGCAAACACTCCTTTAAATGTTCACGTAGCTTTCCTCTTCTGAAAGCTCTCTTGTTAAATGCTGACCTCTTTATTGCCAACAGTTGTAAACACGACACAAGGATATTTTATACATTAACGGAATTCTCCATTAAGGACATTTTTTTAAATCTACATAAATGACAGTACCCAAAGAACTGTGTCTAAGAAAATTGTGTTCGCTGTGAGCATATAAATCAGACAAAAAAAATTGTTTGTGGATGACTGAATGGAACATCATGATACTACCGCTGTAGTGTAATTAGATGGGTGTATAGTGATTACATCTCGCTATGAGGAAAACAGTTGTTTTTATAGCCTTTTATTAAATACGTGTAATAAAATTATCTCATTCACCATAAGGCCTGATCCGCTGCTTTACTGCCTGCATGCAGAGAGGCAGGTTGTGTGTGGAATGCATTAACAAACCAGCCGCTCCAATCTGTCAGCAACGCAGAGCGGGATGAAGGCCTGGGATCAATTCCCGCCTGAGTGCAGAATGAGATCACCCTGAAAAGAACAGCCTGCTGTCCATCCCCAGCAGAGGCTCTCCCAACCAATCAATCGCCAGCGCTGGACCAATTAAAATGTGAGTTCTGGGCGTGGCCGTCTAACCACTTGAGGTGAGCCTCGGCTATCCGGCTCTCATCCTTCCTGGGGGGGAAACACAAGCCCCCCAGCCAAAAACAGACACCATGTCTTTTGCACTTTGCTAGAACCATGATTGATTTTGGGTAATCTACGAAACTCTGGTTATATTTGATGAAGGCAAGAAGGCACAAGCACACATTCGTAGCCATTCGCCTGTGACCTTTATTTAACAAGATTGTTCTTGAAATTCATGTTCAACTTGGAGAGGGAAGCTGTTTTGCTTCTTTTAAATGTCAAATAAGTAGTGGAAAGTGCTTCAAGGCCTCGCCGCAGAGATAACCCGAAAGAGGGTGAGTAAGGACTAGAACAGAAGGGAGTGCTGCGGACAACATGTCTGAGGCTGCAGAAATTTGCAGAACAAACGGTCAGAAACATACAGCGCATGCTGCCAGCTTGTTCCTGCCCTTCCTGTGCATGTGCTTAGCGAAAAACTCACCCCCCTTATCATTCACCGCTCGGCGTGATCCACGCACCTCGCTGTACACAGCAGTGCGGCGATCGTGCTATCTCTCTAATGAGCGCAAAACAGCCTCTAATCGATGAGGGCTCCCTGCGTGGCCATGCTGTGCTTTTCTGGTGACTAATTATCATAACAAGGAAAATATATCCCATCAGCCCTTTTCGCTGCAGGGAGCTACGCAAATATTTTCCCTAGACGGTAACTGGGGAGGGGGTCACAGACCAGATAAGGTTAAGGAGGAAATAGAGAGAATCAGTTAGGAGTCACATTCAAACCCGGGAGGAGATGAGTGAAGAATGCCTATCCTCAGATTTTAAACATCTCCCTGTACATCGTTCTCTACAGAGGTTCAGTTCAGACGGACTGAGTGTGTATGGAGAAGAATCTGAGAGTAAACGGTAAACGGTAAAAAAATCAGACCGCACCACAGACAGAGACAGAGGGGCGTGGAGGGGGGACTAGAATAACACGCACTAAGACACAAGGCGCATTATAAAAGATGAGTAGTCTGGGAGCTTAAAAAGCAATTTCTGTCTCTTTTAACTAACAATTACATCACGGTTACATCAGTGCGCCTAAATTTGATCAGAGCGCTGTGTTGAAGCCGTCTAAGCAGGCCCATTTGAAAGGGGACCAGGCAGTCAATCAACAGAGGGGCCATGCAGATACTCCCTGTCATCGGGCCACAGGAAAATGGATGCCTGAGAAAGCCATAACTATGATAAATTTACTCCCCGGATCCACGGAGTGCCCCCCCCCCCCCCCCTCCACTCCGCCACCACTGCCACCCCCACCCCCATACCCCCGGCCGTCTGTCTTTGACTAATGTATGCGGTAAAGTTCCCCGGTAGCACTCCGCTCACCAGCGTGCCACCGTTCTGATCGGCCAATCAATCTCCACGTCGACGCGGAAAGCGCATTAAAATAAATTTGTCACTGTAAGTTTATGAAATATTGATGGCAGGCAAAAGGGGGAGGGGGGTTGCAAAATAAAAATAGGTGGGGGGGGGGGGGCATGGTGAGAACAAGGAGAGGTGGCTGTCAGGGGGGGAGGGTGTTGATGCTGTAATGAATTATCGTCACTCGGAGAATAATGACACCGTTTTTTTTATTTTTTTTAATTCAGAGCGAGGGACTTGTTTACATCACAACTTCACTGCCACCCCCTCATCTCAGCGGAAAACAGACAATTATAAAATGTACCTGGACACTGTGTTTGTTCCTTCTGCTGCAACATCTACAGAACATGGAAATACTCTGTTGGATATGTGAATGTAAGTGCAGGTCCCTGCCAGCAGTCATTTCACTTTCATTTTCATTCAAAATAATGTTGGTCGGCTGTCTCAAAATATGAATAGTTTTATTACTGTTTTTTTCTTTCTCATCTGAGAGTATGTAAAATTGGTTGGCCACAGTTCAATTGACACTGATTATACTGTACAGTAACACAGGTTTCAAAATGGCTGCAGGCTGAAGTGATTAATATTTACTATCCTGCTGGCTGGGACTCCCTGTAACAATGACGTGAGGACAAAGGTCATCTAATTTGTAGCTCACAATGACCATTAAATTATAATGGTCATTATACATAAATATTATTTTTTATCATCAATCACACCCCTCAACGCATTCTTACAAATAAGTTACACGTCCGGAGCAATGTGGTCATTTAGAAAAGAGGATTATCATCGGCCAGCAGATGGGAGACGGATCAGAGTGATTCCTTTGTAATTAATAATTTGTAACATGAAAAGCAATTTATCCAAGGATCCCTATAGAGATTCAACAGCCCAACAGGTTTGAGAACCCATGAAATACACATATCATTTTTCACAGTTGAGACAGGTTGTAACTTTCATGAAATATGCACTCACTGAGCACTTTATTGTGTATGTACAATCAGCTTGTTAATGCAAATTTTTAATCAGCCAATCATGTGGTGGCAACTAAATGCACAAAAGCATGCAGACGTGGTCAAGAGGTTCAGCTGTTTTTCAGACGCCTTGTTAAAGAGAGAGGTCAGTGGAGAAGGGCCAGACTGGTCAAAGTTGACAGGAAGATGGCAGTAATGCAAATATCTAAACATTACAACAGTGGTATGCAGAAGTGCATCTCTGAGCACACGATGCATCAAACCTCTTAAGTGGACAGGCTACAGCAGCAGAAGACCTACGAGTCTAGTAGTCTAATAAATACCTAATAAAGTGCTCACTGAGTGTACACTGTTATTCTTCTTAACTGGAATCTTTCACTATTTGTTAATTATTTTCTTTCAAATTCAAGATATTTCTTGTTCACATATATTCCATACAATCATGATTTTCCTCTTTCATGCTGTAAGAACATTAACATCAAATACCGAAGAAAAACAATTAATGATAAAAGTGTAATGAAAAAATATTAGAAGATAATTATTATTCAAATAAATGCAAGTAGTGTTATAGTGTTCATAGTGTAATAGTGTTCGAAGTATAATCATGTCCTCAAAGTCAGTTTAATCATTTAAAGATCATTCAGGACCTCCTTATTTTCATTACATATATTAACTTATTATGTAATAAACATAAAAAAATATAAAGTGAGAAAAGGAGTACAGACACCTTATGTTTTACATGTATGTGGGAAGACATATCACACATTTCACATTTAGGCATTTAGCAGCTGCTCTTACACAGCTTACACAGTTTACAGAGTATCCATCCGTACAGCAGGATATATACTGAAACTATTCGAGTTACAGTAAATACCGTGTTCAACAGCAAGGGCGAAGCCCCATCTGCTAACTGAAGCTGCAAAGTCTGGGTTACCAACCTAATCCATTATCTACTATACTACATAGCCACCCCTCGTGGGGCAGTCAGCCACACAAGGTATAGGATTAGCCCAATCAAACCCTGTAATTTCAAAACCTAAACATGCGTCTATATTATTGCATATTAGTCTTTCAACAGAATGTACAGGTATATTCAAAGCGTATTACAGATAATTTAATAGTCGAGAAACAGGACAGCAAATTGAAACTGAGGTGCCCAGGGACATCATAAAAAATCTCCATATATTTACAATCACTCTCATTCACTATATAGAAGGAATGTGTAAAGAAAAACCACTGGGGGGTCCCTCAGATTTTGAGTTCAGTCACAGAGATGGCATGATTTGATTGGCTTTCATGTTGTAACATTGATCTGACTAAAGCAATCACCAGTGCGCCTTGCGTCGAGGTTTTAAGTGTGGAAGACGCATTCTGCTGTGTGAGCGCCCTATAAACCCGACCCTTTCTCTGGCACCCCACACACGAGCCTGCGGGTACAGCAGTGCAGCGCCGGCTAATAAGATTTTGATTGTAGTGTAAAGCTATTCATAAAGCTTTCCCTTTACCCTGTAAGTGGCTGAGGTCCAGTTCCTCTCAAACGGAAAAGGAAGGCAGATAGGAGCACAGAGACCTGCCGAGGGAAGCCCGAGACAGAGCCGGCAGATCCAGCACAGTTCAGTACTGAGCAGCACAGTCTGTAGTAGGAAGCCAGCATGGAGCGCTTCGGTACGGAACAGCACGTGCTGTGGTTAGAAAAAAGTGTTGGGGATTGACAGTAGTGTGTTCCAGTACAAAACAGCACACGTTGTAACAGAAGAGGTGCGTACAAGATTTTGTGTGTCACTTTTAGTGCGGTAGTTGGAGGAGAGCCTTTTCAATTCATAATATTATAATAGGAATATTATAATACTTAAACAGAGGCCCAGCTAACACAGCACTATCCTCCCTATGTCCAAACACCAATGTCCTGTAGCTACTGTAGCTACATCCCACACCAGGGAGGGCCTCAAATCTTACCGCTCGCCTTTCCCTGTCCCCCAAGCCCACACAGATGTTCCACTTCATTGTGCTCACAATGACTGCGGTCACCTTCCAATGCTGGTCAATAACTGAGCATTCTTTCATTATCAACTGACAGTAGGAGCTTTTAATGTACACACTCAAAGGTACAGTGTAGGTACATTTTTGTGCTTTATGGAACAAATTTCCCAAAGGTATACGCTAAAAGTACAATAATGTTCTCTATGACTACCTTTTCCTAGCAAAAAAGATTAAAAAAGGAATTATATATTGCTGGCGAGGGGTAAAATTTTACATACCTATAGGGCACAACCCCAGTGACAAGCATGTGTACCTTTGTAGGCACTTTACCAATGCGCACATTTCCAGGTTAAAGAAGGATTAAAATATTGGCAGCGTTAGGGTCCTGAGAGCGAGCCATGCGCGTGTGCGGGGAATGGGGATGATGGGCAGGGTGGGCAGGGCGAGGGGGATAGATACATCACTGAGTTATGTGAGCACATTATTACAACAATTATCATTGCCACTGCACAGATAGTTTCCTGACTGTTGCCACTGGATTTGCTTATGAGATATGGTTTCTCTGTGAATAGCAGCTATTAACCTCATTTTAGAGCGACAGTGTCTCACCACATGGCAATCACAGTCCCATTGTTCCTCACGCATTCCCCGATTCAGCCCATTTAATGCGTCTTCAGCGCAAAGCTCCTTTCTGTGACACTGTGTTGGGCTCCTAATGCTAAGGTATCAGCACCAGGAGCTTTTGCTCAACCTCCACACATGGGCAAAACAAGCACTTCAGCTTGTAACTTCCCCATACATCACCTTAAAAATCTGTTTAAAACAAAATGTGCCAAATAATTGAGAAAAATATTAATAGCACAATGTAATACCATATTCTGCTGAGAGATATTTAAATCTCCAGAGCAAGACTGATCTGATTTACAATTTACGTATCATCTGTTTTCAGATATCAGATCTATGCAGGATTCTTTCAGCCTACACATAGCAATAATCAATCAATTAACCTTGATGTAAATATATCCACTTAAATTACAGAAATAATAGTGAGATATATCTACATTGACAGAGGACAAATGTGTTTTTTACAAGTATTTAACCCTTCCAGGTCACTAACACCCTGACAAAACTGAAGTAAAGCATATCAAATGGGGCCCAGGTCGACATCAAGCACTAAATAAAACACATACAGTAGGAATAACAGTGAGGAATATTTTTGAGATTAAAAAAATCCCCATATGTAATTTAAATGAACTTTTACATTTTAAAGAAGCCTCTTAAAAATTAATTTACTGCACAATTAGGGCATTTAAGTTACATGACATTGAACACAGACACGCACACAAACACGCACACACACACAAGCATGCAATGCAAGCCCGCGCACACACACACACACAGACACGGATGAGCTCAATCTCACAAATTTTAAAGAAACCTCTTAAATATGTATTTACTGCACAATTGCGACATTTAAGTTACATGACTTTGCTCACACACACAAGTGCGCGCACACACAAGCATACGGACCAGCTGAAACACAGACACACACACACACGACGGAACAAACTCATCTGGCCATTCGGCACCTCTGTTCATGCCTAAACACCCAGTTAACACCAGTGATCAATTCCTCATGCAAATTGCAGAGAGCAGGGGAGTCGGGGAGCTCAGAGCTGGGAGTTTAATTAGAGCACAAGACAACAGCCACCATGCAGGAGAATTAACTAAACACACAGACAAGTAAACTGGAAAGCTGGAACAACTGGGGAGGCAGCGCCCTCTACTGGTGGGCTGTGGCACATTTGTAGGGCCACAATCTTTCCTCAGCCATAATGGCCCAGGTGACAAGTTCACACTAGAAGACAAATGAAACTCACATGTAGGAGGTAACAGTGACAGAACAGATATAGACCATGCTAAAAACCTACAAGATCTAAAGTAACTGTTCTTGTTTTACAAAGCACTTACCATTGTCCTAACTTCCGAATCTAGTCTATACCTAAACTTTGCCATCATCAAGATGGCAGCTGCCTGTTTCATCACTCTGTCATACAGCGGGGGATTAAAATCTCAATTAGCAAAGTGGCAGAAGTTAGCATCAGCTGATGAAAATGGCGAGGAGCATCGCATCACTTCCTGCCCATATTGCTACATCCCCTCACACCTCCGGCTGCTTTCTGATGACAAGATGGCAGCGCGGAGCCTCGGTGCGGCAGTGTGAATGAGGCTTCAGCTGTCAAGCGTGCCGCGAAAGCCTTGCGTGCGTGTGGGAGATCGTCTGGTTCGCGGGCCTCGCCTTCGCCTCGCCCATCAGCGGCGGCGGCACAGATTGCGCCCCGAGGCGTCGTCTCACGTCGGCGTTTGAGAAATCACACCCTCGGTCGAGAACCCCGGCTCTTACTAGCCGAGGACGGGACCCGTTGACAGCACAACATTGTATTTTTTAGCATGTTTGTCAAATGCACCAATCGCTTCCCACCTCTCCAACAACGCCCCACACTCCCCCCCCCCAAATCCCAGCCACCTCAGACATATGTCAAGTAGTACTTTAGAGACGTGAAGACATCCCGCTTCCCCATCCCTGCTATCTTCCACATCCGAATCTTCCCACAATGCACCATGAGCCCACCATAGCTCCCGGCATCGCGCACTGGGAAGACCATTCACACAAGCAACCTAAGCTCAGTGAGAAACTTTAGGATATGGGGGAAATTAGAGAAGACCTCCACAACTCAATGTGAAATAAGAAAAAAACACCTTGAAGTTGATCAATGTACTTCTACACTGTCACATCAAAGCCTTCGAGCCACAATAATAAAATACCGAGCCACTAATAGAGCCCTCACTGATGTGAAAGTCCAGGAGACCACTTATCCAAGCACTCACACCTGAAAGTGGTTTCGAATCCTCTTATTACGGGTAATCCTGGACAACCAAAATGTTTATGTAGGAAATGTAATCAAAGGCCATTGCTATGCTTGGTCTCTGGAATCGGAAGCGTTGTTTTTGGTGCAATAAAGCCACGGTTTTAAATAATGGTATGCCAAACAATAATTACGTCTACACAGATAAAGTTTGTGTGTACAGTAGGTACGTTGGCGGGAGGTGTGACTGCGTGCGCAGGCATCGTGAGTGTGTGCGTCAAGCAGGAGTCGCACCTGGGAGACAGAGGGGGAATCTCCACCTCCTTTAAATACGCGCGTCCTAAAGGCCCACTGGAACAAGCCAGGCTCCAGTCTTGCATCTCCGGCAGCAATACTGCCTTTTCCAGCTCAGCAACTGAGAAAGTGCCAATTGCACAGTTTAAAAGCCCCACTGGCGCGGACATGATAGATAGTTTAAAAATGAGGACGTGTGTTTAAAAAAAGGAGAAGGGGAAGAAAAAAGCCACACAGCAGCAGCTGTCAGGCATTGCTGAGGCCAAGCTAGCATGACGGTGTTTCTAACAGAGGGAAGACAGAGGGGGGAGAGAAGGTGAGAGAAGAACAATAGACAAAGGAAAGGAGAAACCAAAAGAAAGAGAGAGAGAGAGAGAGAGAGAGAGAGGGAGAGAGAGAGAGAGAGAGAGAGAGAGAGGTAGAGAGAGAAGCTTGAATACATTGCTCTTCAGGCCTCTTCAAGGTCTTGGGCCAAAGCAGGAGCATAAAATCTTCTTTAAAGCCGGAAAATTGCTTTTAAAAAAGACAGTTACATTTTAAGGGCGGAGAGACTCGGAAAGAGTGAATGAATAGAACATCCAGGCCTTAACGTTCGAGACCTCACGTCAATTGTGCAAAAGCAGCCTCCTGTGACAGGTCACTTCAGTTACCTGTGTGTGTGTGTGTGTGTATGTGTGTGTAAGGGGGGTGGTCACAGTGAGTGGACATTGACAAATCAACCGCCATCTCTGTCACTGCAATGGAAATCAATGAGCAAGTAATTGCGGTTTGCGTCAGTCCCCTCCCCCGTGCACCTGCGACGTCTATGGTGCAGGCCTGGGCAGTGCAGCCTGGCTCTTTGGCCCCGTGGCTGTGGGGAGAGGCTGAGGTGGGCAGGACGGGAGAAGGTTCTGGACTGGTGGAGTCCGCCCATGCCCTGCTAGTGGAACAGCTGAAGTATCTGTGATGTCAGTTGCATCTGAGTTGAAAAGAGCAACCACTTCAAAGTGCACAGACAGTGAGAGAAGGCTCATTTAAGAAGGTAGAGTGCACTGAAAGACATGGCTAACACATCGACGTGGGGTCCTCTCCAGGGGGAATGGGAGGGGAGGAGAATAGGAAGGTGAGAGGGAGTGGAGGACCGGGGAGAAGAGCAGAGGAGGATAGGAGAGGAAAAGACGGGGGATAGCTGCAGGAGGCAGGAAAGGAAAGAGCTGGGGAGGCGAGGAGGAGGCGCAGAGCGCAGCGGCACCCCCTACTGGGCGAAGCGGCACTGCGTGCCACTGGGTGGCGGGGCGTGAGAGACGGGCTGATCAGACGTGTAATGAGCGTGCCTTCCTCTCTGGCACTCCAGAGAAAAGAGCAGTATTAATCTTCCAGCAGTCACTCCCCCCCGGCCCCGACAGGGGGCCCCCAGGGGCCCGGGCGACTGATGCGTGAGCCGGGTGTCAGTGATGAATGGAGTCGTCGTTAAAATCTTTTTAATAACCTTTAGAGAGAGCCCTCCTGCGCTAAAGCACATATACATACCTGCAAATGGGCCGATCTCATAGGGAACCGCATTACACCGCACTTGACTGCTCTTTCGCAGGTAAAAGAGGGGAGCGTGCAAAAGCGCAAGCCCTCTCCAGAGATTACGCCTTTCCCAGGATTTGCAGGGCTAGACTGGAAAGGCTCAGTCGGCACGCCGCGCAACAAGGCGCTGACACCGTTCGCAGGCGAGCGGGCGAGCGCGTGCGCGCGTGTGGACGCGTGTGCGCGTTTGCACCACCACCTGTCGATCGCAGCGGTTCAGGAATGTCAGGAGAGACGCGGTCACACATGAGAGAGCGGAGACGCTGCTTGTCAGGCTGTAATTATTACACATGAAAACCCACGAGATGGCGAGTGCGTTGGCGCCACTGACGGGAGAGGAACTTTTGACAGGTGCGCCAGCCGCGTTTGAGGAGAGCCATTCATGTCAACGCGGGAGAAACACCTCTCCTGCAGGAGCGCTCCGAGACGCGAGGTTCCCGCTCCTCCCCTGATGCGTCAAAGTCTGCTTTTACAGACACCCTTCCACACCAGGCTCCCGTGGAAGCAGGGCCGATGAAGGCAGTTTGGAAACAGAGCAGGTGCCGGGGTGCTAGGGAACGTGATGACACCATTAGGGAGAGGTGTGAGATTCCACTCACAAAGGGGCACCGCTCATATCCCTCTTCTGACTTCTGCATCTATCTTTCTCCCTACTCTCAATCCCTTTCTAACTCTTTCAATAGCTTTTATTTCCTCCATTCCTTTGTCACAAATACACACACATGCACACACCTCAGAAGGTCCCACTGTTGCCCTGCGGTGGCATCGTCTGTCAAAAGAGGAAGTGACATCAAAATGGAGTGTAGTGGCATGTAGTGTCGTTTCTCTCACGACTCACTACCCCTCCACTACCACCACCCCCCACCCCTCCCAGCGTCTCCACTCCCAAAGCTGCACTTCATCAACATCACCTCCAGTTCACCGCACCACAGAGCTAAACAAAGAGGATGCTAAAAACGAAAGAGGGGAAAAAAGAGAAACTGTGCCCTATTACGTCAAACTTGCAGGAAAAACACATTTATCGACCCGGCAAAGGTTTGCTTTACACTATGTCTTCAGAGACCGTCATAAAGTGCACGGGATTGTAGAGGCCGAGTCGCAAACATTTTGATGGCCAAGGTTCACTGTAAAGCATACAGGCATTTATTACCAGGGCAGGACGTTGCTGCACATGCGTTGGAGATAGATGAACAGTGTGGTTCAGAAGGCTGGAGCGCTGCCAGGCAGGTGGGCAGCAGGGTGAGCCCTGGGCAGGGAAGGACGTCTGGTCGGTGCCATGCTTGAGACCTCAGACCGTCTCAACCCACACGCAGCCTCCGCGAGAGGGAGCACAGAGGTATGGGGACAGCCCCAGGTCCACGGACAGTCACCGAAACTGCAGGTTCTCCCAGGAGACCGTGGTTCCCCTGCCCCATTTACAGCACAGTGAGAGAGCATCTGCAGAGCTGCTGGGAACCGCCCGCTAGGCACTCTCACACTACCCCACTAGAGCAAGGGACCAGCACCTCTAACTGCCTGCTAGGCACTCTCACACTACCCCACTAGAGCAAGGGACCAGCACCTCTAACTGCCTGCTAGACACTCTCACAATACCCCACTAGAGCAAGGGACCAGCACCTCTAACTGCCTGCTAGACACTCTCACACTACCCCACTAGAGCGAGGGACCAGCACCTCTAACTGCCTGCTAGACACTCTCACACTACCCCAGTAGAGCGAGGGACCAGCACCTCTAACTGCCTGCTAGACACTCTCACACTACCCCACTAGAGCAAGGGACCAGCACCTCTAACTGCCTGCTAGACACTCTCACACTACCCCACTAGAGCGAGGGACCAGCACCTCTAACTGCCTGCTAGGCACTCTCACACTACCCCACTAGAGCGAGGGACCAGCACCTCTAACTGCCTGCTAGGCACTCTCACACTACCCCACTAGAGCAAGGGACCAGCACCTCTAACTGCCTGCTAGACACTCTCACACTACCCCACTAGAGCGAGGGACCAGCACCTCTAACTGCCTGCTAGACACTCTCATATTACACTGCAGGAGCAAACTGTCCTGGAAATGAAGAGAGAGAGTGAGGAGGGAGAGGAGAAGAGAAAGCGGAAGAGAAGCAACCGAGGGCAAGAAAGTAACAGAGAGAAGGATGAAGAGGCAGTCTGCGAGAGCGTGACAGACATAATAAAGCTGAGGTAGGAAAGACATCTATAACACATCCAACATTGTTGGAATTTAGTGGTACATCAATAGCTGAGAAGGAGGCAGTGATGTACACACACACCGTCACACTGGCTGAGAACGAGGCTCGTCGGGGGGAGGGGCACCGGGCTCACCTCAGGGAGAACAGAATAAAGCAGGAGACAGAATTACCCAGCAGGCACAAGATCAGGACAGAGGCACCACTTTGCCGTAAACATCCGCATATCAAACATCAGACTGCCCTGTCCCTTTCTGACCCGTTCACTAACCATACGCAGATATTACCAGTCACCTCTCCCACGAGACGCAACCCATGAGGTGGAGAGAGGACTGCTTCACCATGCCATGCAATGAATTTCCCCCAGTCTATTCTCTCTCTCTCTCCCTCCCTCTCTCTCTCGCCCTCTCTCTCTCTCAAACATCCTTAATTAGAGAGAAAAAATGACTGACTGAAAATAATGAAACAGTACAGAACACAAGTAATTAAAATACTGAGGGGAATTCATTGTTCTGATTCCAAATTATATTCTCCATCTGCAACATTAACAGTGTAAGGGAAATCTGGGAATAGAAGAAAATTTAATAGAATATAATAGAATAGAATAGCTTTTTTCCAAGGCAGTACTTCAGGATTAATTTGTCATCCATTTTAATTTTTTTAAATCCCATTCATTTTATGCAATTTCTTCATGTTTACTTCATACAGTCTGGATAGCTACAAGGCTACTATATATTTGAATAGTTATATTGGATATTTTAGCAGGTGTGTGAAAGTACAGTGTGTTTAAGGTGTTTGAGCTGGTGAATAGACACAGAAGGCCAAGCACACCCTGTCCCTTCATGGACCTGACGTGACCTGAGAATTCAGGAGTTCATGGCCTGCTGTTACAGACAGGTCAGGAGACTGTATCAGGACAGAAACCAGAAAACTTTACAAACCAAAAAACAACATTGCAGGGATATGGTGCAGGGCAGAGATTGTTTGTTTGATTCTTAAAATAAAGAAGCTATTACCTCTTTAAACATAAACACCGCCCGCCCCCCCCCCCCCCCCCTCCAAAAAAAAAACAATCCAATTAAGGAGACGAAGCTTTCTCCGGCAATTAAAAAACTACAAAGCTTTGCAATTTTTCCCTTTCGTTCTCCTCATCAAATTATAGTATGTGCAGGTTTTTTTTTTTTACCTTCCCTCCTCCCCTCATTTCCAGGAGGAAAACATGTTTTCCAAAGGATCTTATTTTTGTAAAGGTTATAAAAAAGCGGGCGGAGGGAAAGTGGCTGATTGCGTAGTTTGGCAGGTAGAAGGCTGTGAGTGCAGGCTGTCAGAGCGAGCTCCTGATTACCCAGCACCATTCATCAAAGTGTCACCCCGGTGACAGCCGCTAATAAATATACTGCCACGGAGCCGCTCACACCTGGCAGCCGCAGTGGCGCGCCGCAACACAACCTAAACCTCATTTGCTAATTGCTGCTTTTCCCATCAATTCTGCTCCTGTCTTGTTCGGTGTCAACAGGACCTAAAAAAAAAACCTTAAAAAAAAGAAAACCAGGAAACATGTTAAGATTGTCGCGGGTCGTTTTTTTGTTTTTTTTACCTCCGGCTTTTACCTGCTTTCCTTTTACATATCCTTTTATAAGTTATCCTTCCTTTTTTAAAAACAGCCCACCCTCAACCCCCCCTCCCTCTCGCCACCTGACGACAGTGCTTAATGAGGTTGCGTTTAATGCACTGTGTACCAGCCTCTTCCCAAGCCCGGGATTAATACATTCCTCTCTGACACCCCATAATAATGGGAGAGAAATGAAGGCTGGCTTTTCCCCCCGTTGCTCTCTCCACTGCTGCATGCAGGGCCGTGTTTGTACTGCGAGCGCATTAGCTGTGTCAATGTTTACAGCCGTCAGGCCTGGGGTCAGGGCCCCCTCCCCCGCTGGCGGCCCCGCTCCGCGTGCCGGGCTGCGTGGGAAAGGGCCCCGTCATGCTCCGATGGCAACCCCCGGGGTCACACCGCAGGCGGGGGGTCAGCGGACGGGGGGCTGGCAGGAGAGGGGCGAGAGGGGAGTCCGGAGGGCGGCCCACTCAGCACAGCTCTCCGCTTCACTCCATCACCCTCTGCTTCTCCTCTGTAAACCAGGGCCTGTGAGGTCACTGATCCACTGCCCACTTACCATCCGTACAGCAGCGCTGAGTGCAAGAGTTCAGTACAGAACGTTTAGACAGGAAAAGGCTAGTTCTGCTCCCTCTAACTGTTCCCATTTGTAGTTATTCGCTGTTTAATAAAAAAGAACCTGCCGTGAGCCAAGGCTGTTGGTTTCCATCGTTAATATCAGTCAGGGTGAGATCGTTTAATCACATCTAGATTGGGACAGAGACTTCATTATTTTTAACAATCTAAAGTGAACACAGATGCAGTAGCATCTGATGTCTGGCCAGCACGCACGGTACGACAATGGCAGGAATTCAACAGCTTACTGACCCCCAGATTGATTAGGACCAACTTGGCCGCCGTCGAGCGCTAAACTCATCTCGTTTGTTTACCCATTCCATCGCTAACAGATGCACGCCGGCTCCCCCTGCAGGGAGACAGCTGAAGCGCGCGACGTGGCGGGGCCGGTGGCGGTCCGGCCTGAGGAAGCAGGCGCGTGCCGTCTTGCGGCAGGCTGTGTGTGGCGCTGCCAGGCCGGGGCGTGCTGTGCCAGCAGATGGCGTGGCGGCCGTCCCTCCCACCGGAGTCGGCACAGCCCGCCACCCAGGTGAGGAGAAGGGGAGAGAGACGGGCACTGCCAGCCAGCATCTGCTCTCACAGCCAGCCCAGCCCAGCGCAGAGCCCCACTCCACCGCCCACCGCCCACCTACGCGGCCCTGCTTACTTCAGCTGCTTATTGTTTACCTCCCATTAAAAGAAGTCCAGCGAGTGAACACATGAAGTAGTGCAAAGCTGCTACGGTGGGAGGATGCTTGGCTCAGCTTCTCATACAACTGAAACTGCCCAAATCACGAGGACCAAGTGGATACACAAACTGAGTCAAATGTGTAACAAATGGAGTGTAGCCCTGCACCAATGTCCTATAGACATGATGGCTTCTGGCTTCTATAATGTGTGGCCTCTTCAGCAACCCCATTCCAACAGGCTCTGAGTGATGACTAAAAACTCAAATAGCTGTCGGCTGTTATTTTGACTCCATGTACACTCCCAGGTGAGCATACTACCAGTCCTATAAGAACATACAAAACATGTTTCTGTACACTGAAGCATCCCATGGTGGCAGGAGGTCAAACTAGGCTCATTTACTCTTTTGTGAAGTACACCTATCCTTCTTTATGCTCCTGGGGGACTCTAGGCATTCACCATGAGTGCAGGATGAGCAACTGCATAGATGTCATCAACCGATTATGACCTGGAAACTACAGTAACAGAGCAAAATTGACTTGGCACTGCCATGGGTAGTGTGACATTAAGTCAGTCAGTGATCCTTGAGTCACCACTGCATTAGTTCCTCCAAACAACACAGCAGGTGCCCACAAGCTACCAGTTACCAGAGCAATACAACTCTGCCCGTGTCATCAATAGCTCTTCTGCAGCACTGTGTGCCCAGTAGAGAGTAAAATAGTAATTGGGTTATGGGCAAGTACACCCAAAGAGCATGTGTGCTCCTTCTGCCAGTGCGAGACACACAACAGCAACCTGAGAGACACAACACAAAAATACACACTGGGGCGATAAGATAAAAAGGATAAAAATACTAGTGTAAACGCAAATATAGTTCACACAGAAATACAATAAATAATAATATTTTCTGTTATTGTACACATCTGACTGACACTGACAGTTCAGGGAAGCTTACAAAAAAGGATGTTTCGTGTATGGAGAAGTACTCATTTTTGTACAGCCGTGTTTGTCCTAGAGAAAAACACCTTGTTTCGGGGTTCAACAGAGGTGTCTTATGTTATGTAAACCCAAGAACTTTATGGCCAAGGTCCAATTGCCCACAAATAGGCTTCAATTACAACTAGTTTCGGAGTAACCGTACTTGTCAGGATTATAACCATTTTGGTATTTAGCAGATATTCTTATCTGGAAGGACTTACAACGTAGTAGGGGGTTTTATGAGCCTCGCAAATCTGACACTCTGACATGGTGTCATTAGCTATTAAATCAATAGCCAGTTGCAGTACTTGGTCCAGTCACTATATTGTGTAGGTGGGGCTCCAAATGTGGTAGCAATCCCATTCAACTACTGACCTATAAGATACCAATAGATAAGACTTAACGGAACCAATCAGACTGCACGACAGTAAACGTACAATCTGCTCTAGAGATGGAGCACCTGCGGTCAATGCTGCTGTTGGAGTATGCTAATAGAGCGTCGTTCTGCTCGGGCAATCCCGAAGACGGCCGTGATGGGGGGGACATGGGCGGGCTGGCCTCCACCGCTTCCGCCAGCTGCACTCTCCGCCGTCGAACACTCGGCCTGTTAATTAGGGTGGGGTGATTAATGGGAGAGAGGCGCTGCGTTTGGGAGGGGGTCCGCTCCCCTGCCCGCCCCCCGCGCTGGCTCAAAGACAGCCCCGGGCCGGCCCGGGTGAGGGGAGTTTGAAATATTGCATCAAGGCAGGACCTGGCAGCCTCCTGGGCCCGAGCTTTCAGGAGGTGTGGAGTGGAAGGGAGGGGAAGCCATATAAATCATCCCATGCCACATAGACCATCACTCTCACATCCTGGTGCCGCCAGACACCTTAGCACTGATATAATTAAGAGATTAGCATCCACCTAGGCACAGTGGCAAAGCCCCCCACACAGATGATCACCCATGACTGCGAGTCTCACAACCCAAGTCACTCTTTCCCCTGCACCCCTCACACTCCAGCACGGTACTTATACTGTACTACTCTGTACGCACACGCCCACACCCTGACGCACACACACACGCACACACGCACAGGCAAGTATCATGCACACAAAGGCTGTATATGTGTCCACCCTGAAATATCTGTAGCGCTAGAGACACAAGGCCATATGTATAGTTTTTCTATACAAATGCACACACCATAACAAATAGCACCATTGCACATACAAGCAAACACACACAAACATGCTAATGCTCTATGCAAACATGGACAGACTAAAAGCCCTTCTGTATACCCACACATAACAGGTATGATGCCTTGCATTTAGAATTGTGGCAAATAAATATACAACAGATTAAAGAGCATTTAATCTGTAACTAGGTTAATTATCAGCATTTTGACTTATTCAGTCTTCTGCAATGCCATTTATAGAAATGTAGTACTCACTAGAAGCTTTATGCTCCCCAGCCCTGAAAGCTCAGCACTGGCACTGTGGCTGGTGTCCTGGCATTGGCTGGGAAACTCTGCAAATCAAGTCATCTAGCTATTGTGAAATACAAGTGAGGTTGAGGATAGGAAATTACAACAAAATCTTTTTATAGCAAACACTCTTATCCAAACTATTCAAGCAGCTTTCATTCTTATAACCATACAATTCATTTATACAGAGAGCTATTTGCTGAAGCAGTTCAGGTTAAAAACACAATACCTTTTTTGGTTATGCAAAAAGAGTGTTTTTGGTTATGCAACTGTATTTGAAGTAAAGATATGGTGATGTAATGGCTACTGACTACGCTATTGCATGGCAAGAAAATGCATTTATATTCAGAATTCATATTTATTTCAGAACTTATAGATAATTAAATCATATACATATATAATTCAATTGTAATTGACATATTATTGAATTACTCTTTTAATAAGTGCATGTGATATAAACAGACATAATAAAATAAATGGTTAAAATGCTTATTAATTTTATATGCCCTCTCTATACATATACTTTTTTCTGAGTAATACATTTTATACACCATTTCATCCTGTTTTATTTTTGGTCTCTGTACCTTTACCAGATAATAAAAATTGAGAAAAAAGGCTATTTCAATATGTTTAATCTTATGTTTTCTTATTTAGTAATCAAAATTTTCTGAAAACCACAGGTGCCAAAATTATTGGCGCCCCTAACAATTATTGCAAATAACATCAAAGTGAAATTTGAAATATAATTTAATTTACTTTTCTTAATCTGAGACTAAAGGAATTATATTGTGTCATTCCATCACTTCCTGTATCGCTAGAGTATACAAATTAGGTAACAAGCATGCAAAATCCCTTTGTCAACTAACAGCATGGGAAAAGTCAGAGAACAATTGTGGTCAGGTAATTGACCATTACAAGTTGGGTAATGGATGCAAGAAAACACATAAACGGTTGAAAATACAACTTAGCACTGTAAGGGCAAAAATAAAGAGGCATAAAACGCATGTAGTGGTTGCTAACGTGCCAGGAAGGGGACGCAAGAG
Organism: Conger conger; assembly: GCF_963514075.1. Classification (NCBI taxonomy): domain Eukaryota; kingdom Metazoa; phylum Chordata; class Actinopteri; order Anguilliformes; family Congridae; genus Conger; species Conger conger. Next base: position 29,134,533 of record NC_083769.1, read on the forward strand.
CATACAGTATTATCTCCATGGATGGTGAGGAAGAAGGAGGGGGAGGCCATAACTAACCCAAGGATCACAGGTTCAGAATGGCAGAGATTGGTTGTGTCTTGTGATCACCAAGTCTAAAAAAACCCATAACAATCCAAAAAAAAACTTTTTGGAAGGGTGGCACGAAGACAGCCCTTACTGAGCACAATAAACAAAACCAAGCATCTTGAGTCTGCCAAACCTCTTTGGAATTATGACTGGAAGAGAGTGCTATTAGCCGATGAAAAAAAACTGAACAGTTTGGCTGTACACACCATCAGCGTGTTTGGCAGGAATACATACAAGGAGAGGCACCTACTATCAAATATCGCGGTGGGTCATTGATGTTTTGCTGCCAGTGGTCCAGGGGCACTATTTAAGATCAATGATGCAAATAATTCAAAAACGACCAGGAAGTTGTGGCAGAAAAGCTGGTTGCCTCTGCTAGGAAGTTGGTCGTAGGTAGGTTGATTGTCCAGCAGGACAATGACTCCGAGCATACATCAAAATCCACACAAAAAATGGTTAAATAAAAACAACAACCATGTTCTGCAATGGCCCTCTCAGTCTCCAGACTTGTGCTGGAAAATAGCTTATGTCAATAACTATTATTTTTTAGTTTACAGCATTTCTTGTGCATATGTATCAAGGGTGCCAATCATTCTGGAATCCACTATACCTGTAACATACACATTTGTATATAACCATTCTATACACATACAGTGAGGCACATAGGTATGTAGGTGTGTTTGTACTCTGCACTGTGTGCCTCATTCAGAAGACACAGATGGTAATTGACCATCACAAGTCGGATAATGGGTACAAAAAATACATAAACCGTTTCAAATGAAGACCTCGAGGTCTCATTCTCTGAAAGGTGAGCTACAACAAGTTAACTTGTCAAGGTATTAAAGTCAATCATTCTCATTCTCAATGTATTACACGCAAACCTAACAGGTCATCAAGTTTGGTGAAATACATGGATCACCTCGATGTGATGTTTTGAGAATAGGTGCTTATTTTGAACATAGTCAGGCCTTATCCCACTCGTCTCCTAATACAAAACTTCAAGTGACATGACACAAATGTAGGAGGCATGTGTGCATGTACAGAAGATTCTGCAAGATTTTGCATGCTCATGGGTATGACTGAGTGTATTTGCATTTGCAGATGTGAACAGTGTGTGTAGGTGCACACGTGCATTTACTGTGAGTGTGTGTATGTGCGTGCATAGAATGTGAGTGTGTGTGTGTGTGTGTGCGTGTGCATGTAGTGTGTGTGCGTGTGTGTGTGTGCATGTAGTGTGTGTGTGTGCGTGTGTGTGCACGTAGTGTGTGTGTGTGCATGTGCATGTTGTGAGTGTGTGTGCGTGTGTGTGCACGTAGTGTGTGTGCGTGTGTGTGCATGTAGTGAGTGTGTGTGTGTGTGCACGTAGTGTGTGTGTGTGTGTGTGTGTTCATGTGCATGTAGTGAGTGTCTGTGTGTGTGTGTGTGCACATAATGTGTGTTTGTGTGTGTGTGTGCATGTGCATGTAGTGAGTCTGTGTGTGTGTGTGTGTGTGTGTGTGCACATAATGTGTGTTTGTGTGTGTGTGTGCATGTGCATGTAGCGAGTGTGTGTGTGCAGGTAGTGTGTGTGTGTGTGTGTGTGTGTGTGCGTGTGCGTGTAGTGAGTGTGTGTGCGTGTGTGTGCACGTAGTGTGTGTGCATGTAGTGAGTGTGTGTGCGTGTGTGTGTGCGTGTGTATGTAGTGAGTGTGTGTGTGCAGGTAGTGTGTGTGTGTGTGTGTGTGTGTGTGTGCGTGTGCATGTAGTGAGTGTGTGTGCGTGTGTGTGTGCGTGTGCATGTAGTGAGTGTGTGTGTGTGTGTGTGTGTGCATGTAGTGAGTGTGTGTGCGTGTGTGTGTGCGTGTGCATGTAGTGAGTGTGTGTGTGTGTGTGTGCGTGTGCATGTAGTGAGTGTGTGTGTGTGTGTGCCGCCCGCTCAGCTGTTCCTGCACAGCGCAGACCGGAAGACCAATGGTGCAGCCGTCTGGGAAGAGCACAGGCGTCTGTCCTGGAAGCCGGCACATTATTGAAATGTAAGAAGTCTCATTGTGACAAACGCGCCTCCAGGGATACAGCGTGTAAACACGAATCATTTGGCAGATGCATGCAGAGTAAATTGGCAGCGTATTCCCCCTGGTGAAGCCACACACACCATTATCAGGATTGAGACTAATCGCGTGTCGTGTCCCATATGATGAGCAATTAATTTACACAGAATCAAACGGCAGCGCGGAGAGAGGGAGAGAGAGAGGGGGAAAGAAAGTGAGAGTGGGGGAGAGAGGGAGAGGGGTAGAGAGAGGGAGAGATGCGAAGTGACGAGTGCCAGCACCAAGGTTAATTATTTATTTCTCTAATTCATCCGCCATTACCTTTTGTTTAACCTTGTTTTCCGGAGAGAAAGAAGGTCCAAGGACCTTCACCTTTCCAGAGCCACTCAGGCCTGCTGGAGAAAGTGCTGAACAGGGACAATTTGAAACCCGGGAGTTGGGAGGACAGGAGTGGGTGGGGGTTAGCACCAAGGGCCAGCTTAGTGCCGGAAAAGATGAAGCCATGGAGCTCTGCTCTTACGGCACTACAGGACGATCTTGCCAAGCTAAAAAAGAGCTTGAAGGAAACATTTTCTAAAACATCTACTCAGCAAGGCCTTGATTTGTGTTATGTGAATGGAACAGAACAGCGGGCTGCGATTTTGTGATTATTTTGCACAATTACCATTTTTGCCGTTCTTAATTACTTAGGTGCAGTAAAATGTAATTTCTCTCCATGATGGACAGAATAAAAAACACCAATTGAGCCGGTCCTGTTTTAATCTCCCCCTGACAGAATCCGGGAAGAAACTGCCTCTGTAAGAGGAAGCCAAGATTTCAACGTCTTCCGCACCAAAATTAATTACATGGACTGATGACCTTTTAGATAAGATAAGTAGCATTATAATAAGTACGACCATATAAAACCTGAGACATCATTGATGGCAAAGGGAACTTATTTAAACGGGTCCTTTTTTCTCCTTGCCTGTTATAGAGACCTGTGCTTTTAACCTTTTTTTATTCATTAATTGAAATAAATTTTCTCAGGAATCCCTTGGAGACCAGGAGTGTGCTGGCAGGAGAGGGAGGGAGACAGAGAGAGAGACTGAAGAAGAACAACCCAAGCTGCCATCAATCATCTTGTCAAAACACAATAAACCGGGGTGCACAATTACGGATAATCACAGACAAATCTATCACACGGACATGATAAAAAAGGAGCGGGGTGAAGTGAAGTGAGCGGCGCGGCGGAGGATGAGACTAACCAGGGCTCCGCTCGGCCCGAGTGGGGAGGAGGGGCGGTGAGGAGGGAGGGGGCGTGGCCGCTGTGGAGGTGCAGGAGTCATTTATTAAACCCGGAGTCACGGAGGTGTCTCCATCGCTTCCTCCACTGCATCCATCCCTTCTGCTCTGCGCACTGACTGGTCTCCTTCGGTCTCCCTGCCTGCCTGCGGCTAGCTCACTGTGGCCTCACTGACAGTCACAGCTCCCTGTAGAGTACACTAGCCTGGTCACATCTGACTGCAAGGGGTTATCAATAGCATCACTAGCCTGGTCACATCTGACTGCAAGGGGTTATCAATAGCATCACTAGCCTGGTCACATCTGACTGCAAGGGTTATCAATAGCATCACAAGCCTGATCACATCACACTGCAAGGGTTATCAATGGCATCACTAGCCTGATCACATCACACTGCAAGGGTTATCAATAGCATCACTAGCCTGATCACAACACACTGCAAGGTTTATCAATAGCATCACTAGCCTGATCACAACACACTGCAAGGGTTATCAATAGCATCACTAGCCTGATCACATCTGACTGCAAGGGTTATCAATAGCATCACTAGCCTGATCACAACACACTGCAAGGTTTATCAATAGCATCACTAGTCTGATCACAACACACTGCAAGGGTTATCAATAGCATCACTAGCCTGATCACATCTGACTGCAAGGGGTTATCAATAGCATCACTAGCCTGGTCACATCACACTGCAAGGGTTATCAATAGCATCACTAGCCTGGTCACATCTGACTGCAAGGGTTATCAATAGCATCACTAGCCTGATCACATCACACTGCAAGGGTTATCAATAGCATCACTAGCCTGGTCACATCTGACTGCAAGGGTTATCAATAGCATCACTAGCCTGATCACATCACACTGCAAGGGTTATCAATAGCATCACTAGCCTGATCACATCACACTGCAAGGGTTATCAATAGCATCACTAGCCTGATCACAACACACTGCAAGGGTTATCAATAGCATCACTAGCCTGATCACATCTGACTGTAAGGGTTATCAATAGCATCACTAGCCTGATCACATCACACTGCAAGGGTTATCAATAGCATCACAAGCCTGATCACATCATACTGTAAGGGTTATCAATAGCATCACTAGCCTGGGCATATCTCACTGCAAGATTTATCAATGACATACATGCCCTGTCAGATTTCACAGTTAGGTATATGATTAAACTAGTCAGGGGTCAGTGCAGGGTGCACTTGCCTGGTTAGATCTCACTGTAAGGTTTAGCAATAGGTGAGACAGGTCACAGTGTAGGATGCACTAGCTTGGTTAGGTCACACTGTAGGGAATAGGGCACATCAATAGCCTTGTCAGGTTTCCCTATAGGGCACAGTAACTAGGACAGGTCTCAAAGTAGGGCATATCAATAACCATTCAGCTCTCAGAGCTGTCAGAACAAATCCAGACCTTTTCTAAATTAACAGCTAAAAGTTAATTTAGTCTTTGAAATTCAAGGTTAAGGCAAATGTTTACTGAATCATGGGAACAGTGGAAAAGCTCAACCCATGGTTTGGTCTCAGTGTACCCGTTGACCGTGCATGGGCCAGTCTGATGACATGACCAAGTGTGGAGCCAGTGTGAATGGCCATGTAGTGCCCATTAGCAGCCTTATCTAAGGCTCACAAATCACACACATGTAGTATGAGCCTGGAGCCTGGAGCGAGCAGAGCCCAGGCCCACGGGCAGGAGCAGCTCTAAAGACAGCATAATGCTGTAGATCACACACTGACTGGCAGGAAGAGACTGGGTTAATCAAGTGCTGCAAACGCCTTTAAATATTTAATGTGTGCAGATCTGAGGGGACCCAGCAGTGACAACAAACTAGAAAGGAGGGATCTCGTCTGCACTGCCTGAGGGCGATACATCTTTCCACCCATGCCCACACACTCATGCCCTTCTCCACACGCACACACATAAGCACAAATATGTGCAGGTACCCACGGAAACACACACAAACACACACACACCATTCCTTCCCCACATACATACACATAGTATAATATATGAATTTACATGTATACAAAAATCCTCAACTACACAGGCATACATAAAGGCACAACAACTTGCATGTATGTACGCACAACCTAACACATATGAACAAACACAAACACATGTATCCAGAGAGACACACACATGTTTCCACCTGCATTAGATGAATTCACATGAATATCCATGCTAACATATAGAGGCAACAGAAACCCACAAACTGATATACTGACATTAACATGCATACACTCAATGCATGTCAATCCTCATACACAGCCACAGAGCAACTCACACTGCCCCACTCTATACCACACTGCCACTACAAACACCCATATGATCAGTGAAATCTCTCTTGCTCTATCCAGCGCTTCCACTGGGTTCATTCGGCCAGACTGCACATCCCTGAAGGCCCCAAGGCCATTGATATCAGTAGGGTTTATACAGGGACAGTCCTTCCTGCAGTACGGTAGACTGACAGGACTTCCCACTGCTGCTCTGGAGGGCCAGAGGGAGCAGGCCCCTTCAGCTCCACAAACAGGAGAGAGGAGGCAGCTAATAAACGGCACGTCGCTCCGCTCTCCTATGGGTGATATCCATAAACACCAAAAATGCAAATGAGCAAACGGGGAGTAAAGTTATAACATCAATTGCAATAATAAAAGGCCGCCCCTCCCCCACAGCCCACCGCCCTGGCTCCCGATATGTAGCACTTGTCTGCCGAGCGCTTGGACTCAGTAATAAAGACACCGGCTTGAAATCCGCCCAATGCATAATTTACAAGTCAAAAGACAAGGAATTGCAGCATTTTCATAAAAACACAATAAAGTTGTCCAATCTCAGCGGCTGCAGGAAAGGCCGCCACACCGCCTGTCCTCACTAAACAATGTGCATTACAAATGCAGGAAGCTTACCAATTTAGCCGCGCGGAGAAAGCCAGCAAATGAAAGGGGCCCTCTGAGCACTTATTTACCCTCCGCACAGCACTGAAGGACTAGGTGTCACACGCAGGAATCAACAATGAATATAATACAATCCATGTCACGTAAATACAATAAAAGTTTCATATTTCCCGCTCATAATATTTTGGTACGTTTACATGTAACTTAAATTATTGGTTTACTTGGTGCTGCTTTTTTTCCCCTCAACCCCCCACCTCCACCCCCACCCCCCCTTCCGAGTGAAAAAAGAAACTCAGCAAATTTTCTGCGCATTATTTTTTTTTTAGCTGGTTAATAAATAAAATACCCTGGGCTGTAAAGGGAATTCTGTACCTTTAACTGCTTCTCTCTGTGCATTATCGCTGTGTGTCCTCTCCAGCCGACAGTTCCTGATGAGCCTTTATGCCTTCTCGTGGTGCCCTGTTGTGTCTGGCTGGTTTTTGGGAGAGCTTTGTGTTTGTGCAGGAGAAGGATCAGCAGTCGAGGTCAGTCAGCATATGGACCAGCAATGCGAAGGTCAGAGTAAATGCAAAGACAGAGGCAACCCACCTGGTGATGTTGTCATGCCATGCTAGAGGGTTTGTGCAGTCTTAGCAAACATAGGTTCTATAACCTTCCTACAGTTAATGTGTATTACACTTGGTGACAGCACACAATATAGTACATTTCCACTGGGTGCTTTTTGAAGTTGTATCGAACTACACAACTAAATCCTCATACATGCCTCAATATCAGCAAGCAGGGCAGGTTACAGGTACATATACACTTTGACTATGAATGCGGTATATAACTGACACACAGAAAAATCTAAAGTACAGTGTTTAAGGTGCCTACTACAAAAAGTGAGAGAGTAATCTAGGCTGCCAGCTTTGAGGTTGTTCAGCAAAAGGGCTGAATTATCAATAATTTAGCATCGTCTTAGGGACTGAAAAAACAATGATTTGAACTTTGATACAACACCTACAGTGATACCAGGCCAGTATCATCAACACTGATTACAGTAAAAAATATATTTCACACAAAATGCAACTTATTTCTTTTGAATGAGAAACACTTGATTGGTCAAAATTAATGTATCTAGGCTTGACATTAACAACCACCACCCGTGAAATTCAGGTAAAATTCTGTCAGGGACTAGAACAATAAACCCAGTAGCAAGACCACAGGAGTAAGCTTTAAAGTCTTTATTTACTTTGCAGCAGAGTAAACAGGTGAGGGTCGATAACCAGCAAGCAGTAGCAAGAAATCAGGCAGTTTGTAAATGAGAGTCCAGGCAATGGGTTGGTACACCAGCGAACAGATACAGTAGGGATAATCCAAGACGAAGTCGATGTCACAGACAAGGGCCAATATCACACGAGCAGTCCAAACCAAAACAGAAACCAAACCAAAAACCAAATATCCAAACAGGTTCGAAAAACAATGGGTCAAATCAGAACAAGAAGGTACATCCAGAGATGTAGGTCTAATACAAAACAGGTCACAACAGAGATGAACCATGAAATACCGCTGGAGAGTATGGTCAGGACACATAACAATCTGGCAACAAACTACACAAACAGAGGGGTTTTTATACACAGGTAACAAGAGGGGAATGACAAGCAGGTGTGGGAAACAATCAGGAAGACAGGTGACAGGTGAAACGAATGACAAGGAATGAATGAACTGACAGACATGTGTGCACAGAGGGCAAAAATAAACGAAAGCGCTTAAGACAAAACAGATAACAGAAAAGATAGAACCTGAAAGTAACATGTTCACTCTTACTAGCCACTTAGATTTTCCATTTTCCAAGCTACCAAATTCCTTTTTTGTAGTTTACAATTTTTTTTTTTTTAAATGACTTCAATTTACATACATGATACTACAACTCCCATAAGCACTGGGTGCACACCAGAATCAGATCAAAAAATTCAGAAGTGCCAACAATCCCAGCACCAAACACAGAAATTAACAAAAGGAGCATGAAGTTCCACCACAGACCATTCTGTGACTTTGACAGATGGAAGCCCACGATTTCGAAGTTGCTTTAGTTTACGTATATGGCACTGCAAAAAAAAAAGAAGGTTTGCTTGTCACAGTCTTTGGTTTAACAAATAAAAGGTACAAAAAGTGCCTAAAAAGGTAAAAATTCTTGTCATTGGGGCAGTACCCTATAGGTACAAAAATTGTACCCCTTGACAGCAATATATAATTAAATTTGATCCTTGAAGAAAAAGAATTTACCTCCAGTGTCACTTTATTTCTGAGAGTGTACAGTAGTTATTTCCACACCACCAATTCTGGTATTTTGTAATTGCAATTTATAAACAAAGTCAGTTTACAATAATAAAATAAAAGTGCATAAGCAGAGCTTAAAAGTTGACATTATTAAATTATTCCTTTTGAATCGAGGCATTTTGTAGCCCATTATTGGTAGTATCAATAATTATTATTTTCTTAAGTAATTTGATTGATGCCACTGCTACTTACAAATTAGAAAAACATTCAGTAATTACTTAAACTACGTGGGCAATTAACTGCATGGATATATAGCCGCTTTAAAAAACTGCTGGAGCAATAAATAAATAAAATTATACTATAGATATCGATGACCCTCAGGTGATACTGGAAGCATCAATTTGGTGGTACCGCTCTGCCTACAAGTAACTTGACATTCGTCTTTTTAAAAAACAATTATCTGTCAATTTTGAGATGTAAAACATGCTGATTTGCAAATTACTGCCGAACTGACAAGATGGGCTATTTCAGCCACAGATATGTATGATAAGCCGTTTTTGGCAGTGGTTTTTACTGTGGTCACATAAAGTTTCTTTAGCAGGCAGGTGCCACTTCACATGAAACAGAAGATAAGTGTACAGTTGAAAAGTTGAATGTAATTTTCACTTTGCCATTCATACACATATGAAATATGAATAATATACCAGCTGAACATTATCGCCCTCAAAAGTACTTCCCTGAGATGATCCCCTGCCCAAACACAGAAGTCCCTGGTAAAGGAACACGGTCAGTGGCATAGTTTAGCTTGAGAGTAAGAACAACATGAGGTGCCCCTTGCTGCATCAATGTGCTTCTGGAGGTGTGGTTGTCTGCTGACTTTTTGCTCAATCCGGCCCTAGGAATGGTCTTTAATTTGACCTTTTTAGACCATAGCCCTTTGCTTGTTTGTTACTTTCCACAGACTGAAGACATATTCAGAATTCATAGACATATTGCGATACTATGAGAGTTAGCTGAGCACATCTCTCATCGGAATCCCCCTCATCAGAAAGGGTATTGCGCAAATCAGACCCTGTGTGTCGACCCTGCCAAAGGTCACGACCCCGCAATGTATCTTCATCCAAGGTGCCCGTGGAGTGAGCGCGTCTGGACGTCTGCCCAGTTGGCGTGGCTCAGGAGGAGCTTCTGCGTAGCTGACGGCGAGCAGCCTCTCCACCAGGCCCTCGGTGGGCATGGAGACGGGGGTAGGGGTGGGGGGGGTGAGGAGGTAACATTGCAGAAATTCCACTAATTGCTACAACTGGGTTTTGCCTGCAAGGTTCCTCAGTGGTCCGTTGCTGCTAATATCATTAGCTAATCTGCTGCGTGTTGTCCCCCTTGCCCTCTCCGGCGGAGTGTCGGGGCTCCAGAGCTCCCAGCTCATGTTTCCCTCTCTCTGCTAGCTCTCTGGCAGAGTGCTGAGTCCAGGTTTGCTGCTGCAAGGACTCTACATCTGGGCTCTTCTGACAAGGAAGATTAATACCTCAGACCCACACTACACCCTCCCCCCTCCCCCCCAACTGCTCGGCCAAACCAAAAACAAGAGCCAGTCCGTGCCCACCCCACCCCCCTCCTCCCTCATACCCACCCCACCTCCTCTACTCCTCCCTCCCCCACTTTAAATAGAATCTCCAGACCACAGAAAAACAACTTTCTGCTGATGCTGGTTTTTTCAGCCCCCCTCTTCCTTTCTTCCTCCCACTCTATCACACACCTTTGGTTACGGAAATCTTGGCTGAATTTGAAACCGGTTCTTTGTGCATTTATGTGTAGAAGCGCATTAAAAGTGATCACTGCTGAGAAAACATCTGATGTTGCAATTACCTACGGCAATGATATTTACACACATTTTATCTTCTGGGGGCACGGTGAGTGTGAATCACAAGATCAAAGTGACTGGCTGTAAGAAATTAAGATGATTACACTTGCCATGAAAAAAAAAACACTTTAAAGCATTTTTTTTCTTTTTAAACAAACTCAAAACAGTTCAAGTCAAATTGTTACCCCCACCCCTTAAATTGCAAATGACAAACCAGGAACAGGCTGAAACTTTGGAATCTCTCCTGCTTGTCAGAAACTGATGGCACGTAATTCCTAAAATGGATCCCGCCAAAAAACTACTAGTGGGAAAATGTTTGAGTTGTTAAGTTTCTGAGCCAAGCTAGAAGACTCCAGGATCACTGGCACCACAAGGTGAGTTGAGCAAAGCCACACAAACACTACAGACAGACAGTGCATTGAAGGCTCAAGCCTAAATAACAGACCCAGCATTCAATTATTTGACAGGCCAAATCTTAGGACTGAACTATTGAAATACCTAAAACTAGCACGGGCTAGTTACCTTGTCGGAGAATTTAAGATAGGACAACAGCAGAAAGCGGTTCCCTGTCAGCGGCAGGGCCTGTAATGTGATTCCAGGGGGAGCTGATCACCCACCAGGCCTGGAGCAGTGGACAAACAAGAGGACAGTTCTGACAGCGTGTGATTCATCCTGACGAGGGGAGGCGACCATCACCACCGTGACAACCAGGAGCGGCGTGTCAGAGACCATGCACGACACGCAACCCGGGGGTCACCAGCCTTACACACAGAAACTGCCTCTGATACGGCTCTCCAACTGCCCCATATGGCCAGAGAGAGAAGCGTACAGTCAGCATGGAGAGTACCTCAGCAGAGTCACACACACTCAGCAGGTCCCAACAAGTAAGAGCAATCATTGTAAATAGCACTGATCCCTGCACTATAGCCTGAACCCACGGCGCGTTGGCCACAACAGTAGTTGTTCATCGTTATTTCAAACAGAAAACAATGACATAGCCCTGACAGCATGCTTGTTTATATATATATATATATATATATATATATATATATATATATATATATATAATATATATATAATATATTATATATATATATATAAACAGTACTGTGCAGAGATCCTAGACTTTATTATATATATGTGTGTGTTAGTATAAAACACATTTGAGATTTCCAAATATTCATTTTCCAAAAGATTTAATTTTACAGAGACATTTTTGTATTTCATTTAAAAAAAGATATTACTATAAGCAACTGACTACTTTTTACATAAAAACTTTACCAAGGCTGTCTGAGATCAGAAGCAAGGACCCAACCAAAGTCCTCCAACATGCTTGGAACAACCTCCCTGCTGATTGTCTTATAGAACTGCAGGACAGCGTTGGCTATCTCAGAGAAGTGATACAGTTTTAACGCTAAGGGGTGGTCACAAAAAATATTGATTCAATTCAGTTTTTAACGATTCTGCCGAATGACAAAAATGTAATGTAAAATGTATATTACATTTATTTAGGACCATTCATTGAATTCTTTTTGAAAGAATCTTATCTGTACAGAATGTTATACAGGTGCCTAAGACTTCTGCACAGTACTGTATATATAAACATATATATTCTTTGAGAACTGTTTGACTTTCATTTTATATATTAAAAATAAAACTCACATAGGTCTGGCCAACTTTAAAAAAACAAACATTTGTCTTAATTCACGTGTCAGTAAATACCTCAAGGAAAGAATGTAATATTACTAAATGGCCCCAAAGTTAAACAGAGGGCCGTTTAGAGAGCAGATGAAAGGAAAGCTGGGGGAAAAAAAGAGAGAGAGAGAGAGAGAAAAAAGGCGATGACCCAGAAGTGGCCTCGGAGTGTCCTCGCTTGTACCCGTCATGCTCCAGGTATTCCCATAAGAGGATGCAGTATTTGCGGTTTGACGCCACAGGCGGGTGTGAGAGGGAGAGTGAATGTAGACACAACCTGCTCTGTCCACCTGCGTCTGAGTCAGCCGTCACACCTGTCAGTGACGGAGATTCACTGCCTGTCTCCAGTTTCCAGTAAAGAGGCCCTTCCAACCGGAGGAAAACAAAACTCCCTTAGCCAGCCATTTAGTCCGCCTCATCCTTTAACAGAGCGACTCGATCTTTACGAATGACACAACTTTTTTTTAATGTACGTCGCAAGCACACAGCACACTTCTCAAACTTGAACAAATACCTCAGCATAAGATGACTTTTTACTTCAAAAGGGCCCCCCTTGTACTTGAATTGTTCTACTGAGCATCTCCTCATTCCTCTCGACCTGTTCATAAACAGTGCTCCCACCCCCACCTTTTTCCAAATCAAAACCAAAGATTATTACTGCTTCTGCACCCTTCCCTTTCGCTGGCGACGCCTGTTAATAATGCATGAAGCGCTAGGCCCCTGCAATTCCAACGCCTCTTTAATTCCAGCGGTAGCCAACGCATCCAGAACCGAGCCACACGCGAGCGCTCCAGAGAGAGAGAGGGGAGCAGGGCAGGACGGGGCGGGGTGCGGGGGGTGTTTGGGGGTGCAGGAAAGGGGAAGGAAGAAGGTATGCCTGTAATGAAAGCCTGTTTAAAGATTCAAAACTAAACAACATCAAAGGGGCCGGGTCCAGGCGGTGAGGCTGGCGGACTAATGACGGGAGCTGTAGGGGGTCCGGGGGGTGGGGGGGGGGGGGGTCATGTCTTTGAATGAGCGCACATCTAGCCCCTGCTCTTCAGCCATCCCCTCCTCTGCCTCTGCTAGATAGGGCTTCAATTAAAATTAGGCAGAGAGGAACGAAAAGACGTGTGAAGCTTACCTCAAACTGTCACTTTCACCCCTCCCCCTTTTTAAGTAGCACTATTTATTTTTATACCTTGAACTGGCACCCAGAGCTGGAGATAATGAGTATAAGATCCCACTGTGGGAAGAAAGGTACACAGACTGCATATAAAACTACATACTGCATGCCTCTGCCAGATTCTCACTTTTGATTCTTTTTTTTTTTTTACATTCGGTAAAATTAACATGGCAGTTAACTGATGCAAGAGACATTCTGCCTTTAACTGTATGCTGAAAAGACTAATGACTTTCCTATGATGTCCTTTATAAGATAATTGTATGAATGACTCTACAGTCAGCCCATTTTATTTCAATTATCCATTTATACTGCATGTTACATGCTAATAATCTAAAATGGACTGTCCTATTAGGAATCAGCAGGTCACTACGGCCCAAACTACACCGTCAGATGTGTAAACGGGGATTTCCTTTCTGTATCGTCTCTCTTTACCCTGCGAAAGTCTGAAGCACAAACATTTCCATCAAACTCAGCAGAAAAAAAATGCATCCAGCTTTCTCAAGACAAGCTGAACCCGTTCACAGCCGTACAGGCCTCTGCAGTCAGTCCTTCTCACGAGACATGTCAGTAAATCACACAGAACTAAACAGCGGCAATTTATCCATGCGAGGAGGAAAACAAGGCAGCAAAAACACACAAGTTTGAAAATGCACAGTGACACGCGCCCACGGGTGCGGCCGCTTGAGTGTGCGCAGGAAAATGGCTGGCGTTTAATTTTCTCGGCCGGAGAACAGTGGCTGGTGCTGAAGCGAGGCCCTGGTGCCTCTCCGGGAGGGAGTGACTCCAGAGATGCTACATGGCGGATCAGATAAAAGGTTGATCACTTAAGCAGTGCTCTCCGTGGGTAATTCTCCCTGCCTAAAGAGTTCCTGGTGTCAGCATATTGCTGGCTGCCGAAGAGCGCCGTCGAGAGAGAGCTATAAAACTATCCACCAGAATAGAAGCATCAACATTTTTCCAGTGGCGTTTGGGCTGGCGGAGGGGGAGCAGGAACAGCTGGCTGAGGAGAGGGGCTCTCGTCTTGTGGTGCGAGGATTTCATTACTCCTAATTTCCAGCAAGTTACAGTTCAGGTAATTCAGCGCTCCATGCTCGTCCATAAACACTGTCATTCCGGCAGACCTATAATGACACGCAAAACACTCTCTCCACTGCACACACACACACACACACACACACACACAAACACGGTCACTGCCTCTCTCTCTCTCTTCCTCTCACTCGCTCTCTTTCTCTCTCACCCATACACACACACAGACACACACCACACGCAAGCAAATGTGTTGCACACACTCTCTCAGAAGCACATATTCACACGCACATGCACATACACTTACACATATTTTGCTTCTCACACACTTTAAACAAGTATGCACACAAACATAGACATTTTCATACACACATTTTCACACACAATCATACACACAGATACATGTAACTATGTATCATTTCTTTCTATTTAAATGGAAAATCACACACTATATCAGGTGCAATGGTTATGAATTTCAAGGTGGCTTTTATTCTATGGCTCTATGGGATGCCTGCATGCCAAACTGCTCAAAAAACTAAACAGTGTGCATTTGTTATTTCTTTGTTTGTTGTTTTGTACCTGATGACCAACATTCGTGTATAGCTTGTTTGCTTGCTTCATAGGCCTATCTCATGTTCTCTTTACCAATAAAAAGATTATGACTTATTTTAATGACTGGATTTTGATCCATTTGATGCACTGTATGTATTTTATATAAGAAGGTTAACAAAGTTCTGTGTTACAGGAGTGTTCAATGTACTTTTAATAAGCTGGGTGAAGCATTGAATGTCAGATGGAGCAAATGTAGTGTTTTGTTTTAAAATGGAAATGTCTGTTCATGTTGACAGAAAAAGCTTAAAACATTACACTCTGATGTGCAAACAGAACAATCCAGTCAGTCAAAATACCTCCACTAGAATGGGACTAAGCCGCATTCATTTTTACTGACTTTTTAACATTTTCCCATTTCCCATTATCCAATGAAAATCTGACACATATTCCCTGATATGCCAAACAGCGGATGACAAAGTTTGCAGCATTCATATGACATGAATATTGTCTTTATATACACAAATCATCAGTGTCTATTTTAGCTTAGCGACAGAAAGGGGAATTTTCAAATAGAGTCACGCAGGCTTGCACTAATCTACTCTGCACCATCAAGCTAAATGCATTCACTTTGTTCAACCATCATTCAGATTCCTACCTGAATGATTATGAACGTAAGAAAAATGAAATATGTCTCGCTTCCAGTGGTGTCACCAAAACCGGCAGAGTGAATTGTGGGGCTAAGTGATGGGAGTGTGGCATCAAAGTGGTGAACGGGGGACTGAATTAATGCACTTCCACATGGTGATACATTACTTGCCACAGAGGGGCTAAAGGGACCAGGTAATGCAGAGCGCAATTTATATGCGACAAATAGTTTAGGAGAGGCACGCTGCAGCAAACGTGGCCAGCCAAGGCTGCTACACGCCATCTTAAGTCCCACATAAATGCCACTGGTCTCTGTATGCCGTCATATTATGGATAGGGCCCATAATGCAGCAAAGACATTAATTCTATCTAGTGGGAGGCTTGTCGCTACTACACTTATAATATTAAGAACCTAACAGGATGGACTCTGAACAACATAGTGGCCATTGTATTTCCCTTCATACAAAATCATCTACAATGGGATATTACACCAGAGTGCATAAAGATAATAAACAGGTTGCTAGTATCAAATATATGGCTTTGCAGTAATATTAACCAAGCAGGTATCAACTGAACAAACAAAAAATTTAACGGAGGGACACATCTGACGATGCGCACAAACATTTATACCGTATATACTGTAAGCAAAAACTGTTTAGATGTACTACATTCCTATGCTTCATTCATTCCTAATCTGCACGTAATTTCTCTCAGGATGTGGTGATTTCTACATTCTACTCCCGCTTGTTTAAATATATATATTGAATATTCAGCATATCAATGTTGTGGAGATTCTGTATATACAGCCACTTCCTACTGTTTATTTCTGTATGAAACTACTGTTACATTTTGCGCAAGGTGAATTTTTGTTTCTCATAACACTGACTTCACCATCGTAAAGAAACCTAGAATGATAATATATCAATTGTGTGTTTTGATAAAATAATGAATATGTCTATTTTTAATATTTTTAAAACCAAAAGAAAAGAAGCAAGTCATATTCTATATTAAATTCTAGTTGTTCTTCAAAGCATTACAGGGATAAAAACAGTGAGACTTTGTTCTCAGGTAAGAGTGCAATGTAGAAAATTTATGTTACATTTAAAACGCGTAATATTGAATATACGATAACAAATGTAATGTATATAATATATATCATAATAATGTGTAATTTTAAATAGCAAACTTTCACAGAAATGTATTTTTAAAAATCAAACCTGTTGTCATATACTTGTTTATATGCACGGTATTGTGGAATACAATTTGAACTTACATACAGTCTAATTTAAAATTCCCCAAGTTACCATGACAGGAATGCTTTGTGCTACTGTATGTATTTTGGCAAGTATTCCAAATATTATATTTTGATCTGTTTTTCTGTTAGCCTCTTCTTAATTTGTGTCTGTGTAATCCTCTTTTTTTTCTTGGAAAGAAAGTCAAATAAAACAAACAAAAACTGTAAATAAAAACATAACGAGGTACTAATGAAGCACTAATAAATACTTTTTGGGTTTTTGTTGGTTTTTGAAACACAGCCAATCTATCCTTGCCAAGATGTAATGATGAAGTACTTTTCCTATAAAACAATATCATTTCATAATCCTTCAGGATTATATTTCCTTTAAATAAATACATATCTGGCTGCATAGATTTGTTTCCAGTAAAAATGAACAAAAAAGGAACCCGTCTAAAAAAGAGATGATGATAACAAAAGAAATTAAAATGCAACTTGTTTTGTGCATTTTTAATGTGCAGCTGGAGCTAGTTTCCGTAGTATAGTGCACTTGTGAGAAAATAGTTTGGAGAACATGGTCCCACCTCACTTGCATGACCACAGGACAATGTGCACAGCTTTTTACAACATTTTTACATCAATAGCCCCGAGTATAATTTTATTTACTGTAAAACAAATCACATTTGCTACTGTTATTGTCTGTCTCGCACTGCTGTGTGGAAATATGTGGCAGGGGCATTAGTCCATACTGCAGTGTTTCCTGGCCTCACTCTGTACATAAAGAACATGCTATTACAGAGGATCAGCACTGCTAATTGAATGACAGCCAGTAACATAAGCTGCATAATCAAACCACTGCTATCGACATGGAGCAGCAAGCTGTCTGCATTCAGGAACAAAGTTTCACAGAAAAACACTGCGTTCTGGAAGGGAACAAAGGGGTCAATACATACTTCCCTTTTCATTGTGCGGTATTTTCACTGCATGATGGCGTTTGGGTGCATGCATACAGTGCGTGGAGAGAATGTTCGGTCCAATAATGCAAGACTTCCTTCTAGCCAAATATACAAAATGAAATATTTTTGTATTAAACCTAATATATAATTCTACACTTAAAAGTAAAACTAGCATTTAAAAATTTAACACAATGATTAGATGCCGAAGAAATAAAGATGTGAATGTAATCATATATAAAACTATGTGCTTACAATAAAAATGTTGTTTTGACTCCTTTCCAAAGAAAACAGTGATGCTATCCTCATTGTAATATGAATTAATTACTGCCAAAAATGGGCCCTACTGCTGGAGGATACATTAACTAAATTATCATCAATCCATAAGATTCCCACATTAATCACCACTATAAATGCTTGTGGATTTCTGTGCACTAAAAATATCAACCAAATAGCATTTGCAAGGTTGCCATGTGTTGGGTAAAATGTTATAGTGATAAATAAAAAGAAAGTTTGAATGTAAAGTTCTCTGTTAAACGACTAAAGATGAGCTGCACAGAAGTCATCAGAGGCTTGTATCCGGGGAAGCACCATTTCAGACTATACTTAAATTAAGTCACCGGGTTAATACCAGGCACTCACCTTGAAACTGAACATTAACTAAAAACAATCCCATTCATCCCGCAAACATCACAATACAAATACTGACTTTCATATGTTTGGAACAAGTGTTGAAGTGTGGAAAAGGGATGATTTAAAATGGAATGCCATACAATATTCCCATATTGCTTTTTAATCGCTTAGGAAATGTATTCCTAGAATAAAAGATTAGGACTATATGAATTTCCAATTAATCACACTTCATTCAAAATGTTAAAGTATAATTTTCACCAAAGTTCCGTCACGTCATCAATAAAAACTGAGTGCGCACAGATGCCTTCAGAAGAAGAAGCAGTGAACACAGACAGTAAGTTAATAAGAAGGAGAATGCTCAGAGCACTACCTTTATGAAGATGAGGCAGAGTGAAGGCTGAGTTCAGAGCTGTGGGGATGACTTGCAGGCGCAGGGGAAGATGGACGATATGGAGAGACGGCGAGCAGCACAGAACTCTGGTGCCTCCTGGTGTCGACAGCCAGTAACCTCAAACACAGGCAGCGGCTTCCCGATGCAGGTGTACCTCCTAATCTGTGTCAAATACATTTAACAACAAAATACTGTGTGTGTAAATGCAATAAGTGACATTTAAAAAGCATAAACGCTAAATTGAACAAAAGCGTACATTTTATGAATGATTGCATACCTTCCGTCTTAAGAAACAAGGATTTTTTTAAGCTACCGTTAACTTTGAGGACTTTAAAAAGATGCTTCTCCTGACCACTCCTGAGGCATGATTTAGCCCACTCCTCCAGCTCACATTTCTGGGTTTTTGCCCAGGAATTGCTCCTCTGAGTTTGAAACGCAAATATTCTATCACATTGAAATTAGAAAATTGCAGAAGAATGGTCCAAAAATATTGCCTTTGACTAACTTTATGAATGTTTTTTGTAGAATTTAATGTGTGCAGCTTGAATTTTTAAAAAAGGGAACTTTAACTTCTATTGAAAAATATTTGCTTGTGTAAATGTTCATTATTATGTAGGTTTTCAGCACTGAGACCACAGGGTGTAAAGTAAACCCAAAACAAGAGATTCATCCGCATCAGACGATAGGACTTAAGGCTCATCTCCCTTTTTCAACAGAAAAATACCTCTGATCAAAGGTTGAACAATTTTATAAGTTGAGAAGAGACTTCATATTCATAACTATGCCATGAATTCCAAATTAAAATAGAGTGCTGCACACTTGCTTGACAAATTAGTTTTTAATTATTTTAAAAAAATGTTATTAAAAAAACTATTTAAAAAAAAATCTAAAACAATTCTGCTAATGAATGGATTTTATACAGTCATTTGTAAAACAGATTATTTTGCTTCATGCCTAACATTTTCACATATAAATGCACATTATTTAGATTTCATACTTGCATGTCCTGTTTAGAAGGGGCAGAAATACCTTTTCTGGCTAGTATCTCATGTGGAAAGTGCTGAATCCTGATTAAACAGAGTAGACTGAAACATTAAGCTGGAGATGGAAGAGGTTCTTATATTTAAAAAAAAAACCTTTTAAACAGGATTTCATGTCAAATGTATAGTTCTCTGCTAAGAAGAGTACTTTCATTCGGAACAGTCAAGGTCTATTCTCAACGCAAAAAGATAACAAGCTTGGTATCGTATTGGGAATAAACAACTGGGACTTCTGGGCATAATTACGAGTAACTATAGTCTATATTTTCTATATATTTACTATGTTTACTATATACTATATGTGCTACACAGTACATTCTATATTTCAGTTTACACTTCATAGAAGCAATTATTATTAATATAATTAGTATTATCACTGTTTTTATTATTAATCATCAGCTATTGACCTTCTAAAAGCAATTTATGAGGAAGGTGCTACATTGCAGGACAGATGGTGGGGGACAACGAGCATGAAAAAAAGCATTTTGACAAAAGAGCAGAGAACACAGAGAGGGACAAAGAACAGGACGCAGGGAGGAAGTGCAATTTGGCAAATCGGTCAGGACAACGTTCCCCTTCCAAACTGCCCCCTACGGCATTGCACAACGGAATACAAAAAAAAGATCTAAACATATAATTAATATGGCATCTATTTTTTTCGATTATTAAAACAAAAACACTTTCTGCAATCTTGCACATCCTAATTTGGTACTTAGGGAGTTAACACACCTGCCATATTCCTGCTGACAAGTCCGATTTCTCTGTTGCTGTTGTGGAGGTTTGTTGTGTTGGTTGGAGTGGGAGAAAACCCACTCCTGAGATCCCAAGCTGCTGCCAATAACCGACAAGGGCTAACATGTGAAAATGTTGACTGCGGCATGATTGATGGTAGTTATTTGTGGCTTTCTAACCCTCCTCCCCCCTCCTCCTCTACCTCTATCTTTACCCCTTTCCCATTGTTTTTTTCTCTCTCTCTTCCTCAACTTCAGACGTTTCCAACTTGTGAAGACGCAGCGAAGATGATTAATATTGTGTAATACTGCGTAAGCTGCACTGTGTCTCTCGCACTCCTGTGATACGCAGATGTACCTGACATAAAACAATCGGCTGTGCTGTCAACAGAAGCACGAGCGTCAAGGTGAGACGTGTTCTAATTGGGAACTGTTAAAAATCTGCCGTGTCTCTTCCCCAAATCCACATCCTTCCCTCCCCCACACTGACTTCAGGTGGCCTACACGAGCCCCCTCATGTATCCTCCATATACTTCACACATACTTATACTGAGCGACTGTAGCCTCCATATACTTCACATATACGTATACTGAGCGACTGTAGCCTCCATATACTTCACATATACGTATACTGAGCAACTGTAGCCTCCATATACTTCACATATACGTATACTGAGCGACTGTAGCCTCCATATACTTCACATATACGTATACTGAGCGACTGTAGCCTCCATATACTTCACATATACGTATACTGAGCGACTGTAGCCTCCATATACTTCACATATACGTATACTGAGCGACTGTAGCCCCCCTGTCTCTGCGTGTCCTGTGTGCTCTCTGAGAGGGAAGCCTGCAGGTCCTTCATCATACCCTGGGCTTTCCCCAAATCCTCAGAGCCTGACTTACTGTATGGGTCAATTCTCACTTAAGGGAAGGAGATATTTTAAAATATAAGTAGATATACACTCTACTTAGGTATTTATTAGACTTATCAAGTCTTCAACTGCTGTAGACTGTTTACTTAGAGGTTTGATTCTCTGTGTGTTCAGAGATGTTCTTCTGCATACCACTGTTGTAATGTGTGGTTATTTGTGTTACTGTCACTTTCCTGTCAGCTTCGACCAGTGAGGACATTCTCCTCTGACCTCTCTGATTAACAACGCGTTTTTGCCAGCAGAATTGCTGCTCACTGGATGCTTTTTGTTTTTGTACCATTCTCTACAAACTTTACAGTCTGTTGTGCATGGAAATCCCAGGAGATCAGCAGTTTCTGAGATACTCAAACCACCCTGTATGGCACCAACAATCATTCCACTGTCAAAGTCACTTAAATCAATGTTCTTCCCCATTCTGACATTTGGTCTGAAAAGCAGCTGAACCTCTTGATCATGTGTGCATGCTTTTATGCATTTAGTTGCTGCCACACGATTAGCTGATTAAATATTTTCATTAACATAGATGTAATAGTGTACAGGTCTACCTAATAAATTGCTCACTGAGTGTATATCCTGCTATGAAACATATACAGTAAGTTTCAAATATATAAAAGAAAAAAGTTTGTGAGACTTATGGCAGAAGCCAAACCTAGGATCCTTTCCAATCATGTTATTCTGCAAGTGCATGCTATTTACAATTACTTACAAAAAACTGGTAGGCATTCACAATAAGAAAATTCTGGGGCTGATATAAATAATCCATATTTGTCTGATCATATTGGCTGACGCCAATGGCAATACCTCCCTGTTTAACATTATATCAACAAAAAAATACACCACAACCAAGTGTCCACATGTACTGAAGGGGCAGATGAGAACAGACATCAACTTAGAAAAATGTCAGAAATAGTGTTTGTTGAATGAAACATTTCAACTTGCTGATTTTACTATTGAGCAGTGAACATTAGTATAGAGAGGTACTAAGCCTCATTTTTTGCCAGATAGTTTCACAGAAAACAATTATGTATAAAAAGATATTATATATATATATATATATATATATATATATATATATATATATACATACATAACAAGAGGTAGAGATGACTCCAGCCCTTTTCAGCGACGGCATCATGTGTGTGTGAACAGTCAATTTTCGGCGGAAGACGTCCCACCCAGTTTTCTGAGTCAGGAGCTTGTGTGGAAATCTTTCTCCGAGGCTCTAGGAAAAGCAACAACATTCCGGGATTAAGGCCCACTACGTTCTTACGCAAGACTGTTTCCTGCAATTTCTTATTAATAAATACTGTACTGAATGTGCCTTCTCAACAATTCTTGCACAAATGAATGTGACATTGCACATAGAAGATTTGAACATTTATTTTTGGAATGGAATAAACAGCGTCATTGTCCTTGCTTCACATGGCATTGCCTATTGTAATAAAGGCATTACAGAGTGTGCATCGCTGCCTCACAGATAGTTTGGGTGCTGAGCAGTACTTCTCCCTGGTAACTGGCTCGTCCAGGCTGCCAAGCACCACATATCAATGGGCAAGGGCAGGTATAGTTAGCAGTAGTTAGTATAGTTAGCCATTTGGCAATTCCATATTTAGATAAGCCCCACTGTTTACCTAACTTTAGCTATTTGAGAACATATAACTGAGCTTTATTGACTAAAGATGTTGCCATATGATATCTTAAAACTATCACTCTTCAACTGTGTTGTGTTGGTAGGATTTGCATCAAAACTATTATTTAGCAGAATATCTGTGTGTTTTAAAGACAAACTAAAATAACCAAAGTAAAGTAACTAAAGTAAAGTAAGTTGCTCCACCAGGGATTTTGGCTACATGAAAGCCCCACCTGATTGGGGCCCACCTGCAAAATCACAGCACAATGTTTTGAGGGCCCCTGTTTCCCCCCTTTCCCTCGTATATGGCACCCAATATTTGTCATGCATTGCTTCGAAGGGTATATATTCTGCCGTGTCTAATCTATCTGGAAGGGTCATGTCATGTGTGAACAGACTTGACACAGAATTGTTCCATATAGGAGACCTATCTGTCAATGGGGAAAACCACTACCTAACCTAAATTGAACACAGCAATATTCTAGGTTCCATATAAAACGGGTTTATGACAAAGCTGCTTTTTAAGCATGATATTTTCATTAAATTCTCTCTGATTATTACGTGTTTTAAGCTTAATGAGTGGATGCTGATATGACCCTGATATCACTCGGCATCCATAAAAACAGAAACAGATCAGGCACTTCTGCAGCTCACCTACATCAGTGCACACATATTTGCAAGCCCACAATTCTACTTAAATTAGTAACAATAACAAATAAGCTATATGTGAGAGTAGCTTTATAATAATGAGTTAATATAAATGTTCTGTATTTGTATTTGCTTGGTGAAGGCACTGAAGTGTCACTGAGTTATCAGCTGCATCAACACGAGCCTGCATCCACATGAGCCTGAACTCCAGCCATACTCTCTATACCTCTCTACCTTAGCCCCACTGAAGTGCACTGCTACAGTACCTCCTCAAATTCACACCTCCACATATATGAGGCCAGCTTATTAAAGATCTCCACAAACTCTCACATGGTAAGGACACATTCCATGATGATGTATCTCTGGAAAAATTAAAACGGCAATATTAATCTTCTGCATTTAATCTCTCACACAAACACATGCACTTTTGCAATATTTCTCAAAGTAATGCAATATAGCCAAATTCAAACACCTAATGCATTGTTTATTTATGAGGTATATGGCGTGATGTTGATTTCTCATTCCTCAACACTTCCACTCACCTTGCTTTTGGCCACATCATCTCAGAGCTTGGACTGATACC
>NC_083769.1:29463813-29588813 GCF_963514075.1 Conger conger
ATTGTTTTTGTATTTTTGCTTTCGAAAAGATGCTTCTAGTATCTGACATTTATTTCGATGCCACTGTTGACACATTGTAAAATATGAGTAATATATTGTTAGTGTTGTTTAAGCAGCTTAATTGTCAATTGGCCTGCAAAATGCCACTCTATAGACTTGAAATAGAAAATGTCTGAAGCAATGAGTGACAGATGTGTGTTCTATGTGTTGGTGTCTGTGTTGGTCTCTGTGTAGGTGAACTATGCTGTGGGTGCTCTGGCCAAAGCCACATACGACCGCATGTTCATTTGGCTGGTGGGCCGTATTAACAGGACACTGTACACCGCACTGCCACGCCAGTACTTCATTGGAGTACTGGACATCGCAGGGTTCGAGATTTTTGAGGTGAGTTCTGCACAGAGCAGTTATAGAAGTTAAATAATCACTGGCTATTATTTTGTTTTTGCATCACTCCCAGCATTATTTCACAATTCACTTTGTCCCTCGCGCTCTGTTTAATTCCAGTTCAATAACTTTGAGCAGCTCTGCATCAATTTCACAAATGAAAAACTGCAACAGTTTTTCAACCACCATATGTTCATCCTGGAACAAGAGGAGTACAGGCGGGAGGGCATTGAATGGACCTTCATTGACTTTGGTCTGGACCTGCAGGCCTGCATTGACCTTATCGAGAAGGTGTGTAGGGGGCAGGTGGTTACCTGGAATAAGACACTGCTTTGTTTTAAACTTAAATCAAATATAGGAGTATTTAAGTATTTGTGTTTGGAAATGCAAGTCTCTGCATATTGTAATATTTTTAAATAAAACAATTACTTCTTTTTGAAGTAACTTTTTGAAGGACTCATATAAAATGACTACTAGATACATTATTGAACATTAAAAAACTAAATGAATAACTTTAAACTTTAAAATGAATAAAGTATTTCTAAAGACATTCTAATAGGTTTGCAAATACATTTCTGTAATTAAATTATATATATTTTCAATTAACATACAACATATTATTATTTCCAGTAGGATTTGAAACAAATAAAAATGTACCACATATGTATTTGATTCAGGTCTGCTTTCCATGTTGAAAAGGATGCTGAAAAGTAGTACGATGTGCCTAGGATGTGACATGCATTTGTGGGCGTGTGCTTGCGTACTCCTGCAGCCAATGGGAATCCTGTCTATCATGGAGGAAGAATGTATGTTTCCCAAGGCAACTGACATCAGCTTTAAGGCCAAGCTTTACGACAATCACCATGGGAAGACGGCCATCTTCCAAAAACCTCGTCCTGACAAGAAGCGCAAGTTTGAGGCCCACTTTGAGCTGGTGCACTACGCCGGTGTGGTGAGTGACTGTGTACCAGCAGACCTTTTTTGTTCTTTGCAAACTCTAGACTAGTGTGTGTGAAAATCCCAGAAGATCAGCAGTTCCTGAGATACTCAACCCACCCTGTCTGCCACCAACAATCATTCAAAGGTCAAAGTCACTTAGATCAAATGTTTTCCCCATTCTAATGGTTGATGTGAACATTAACTGAAGCTCCTGACCCGTATCTACATGATTATATGCATTCCACTGCTGCCACACAATTGGCTGATTAGATAATCACATAAATAAGTAGGCGTAATAAAGTGAAACTGCTCCTAATAAAGTCCTGGGTGAGTGTATATTATTTAAGGAAATATCAATGTTATTGACACACATTTACACTGGTATTTGTTGTCATGCTTTCTCACAGGTACCATATAACATCTGTGGCTGGCTAGACAAAAATAAAGACCCCCTGAATGAGACAGTGGTGGGCTGTTTCCAGAAGTCAGCTAACAAGCTGTTGGCGTCCCTGTTTGAAAACTATGTCAGTGCTGACGCAGGTATTTAACAGTGTATTTTACTGAACCATGTCAATGACAGCTGTCAGTGTCCTGTTAGACAAGGCACATATACTGCCTGCATCTGTCTGTCTGCTTCTATCAGAGAAGACAGTTGCTAACTACAGTTAATTTTACACACCTGGAAGGAAGGCCTTGTCTGTGAATGGGAGATGAGCTGAGCTGTTGCTAACTCGTTTTGCAGAACCTAAGCCAGGAACTAAGGAGAAGAGAAAAAAAGCTGCATCCTTCCAGACTGTGTCTCAGCTGCACAAGGTGAGATCTTTCTCTTGCTGAGAGAGATGAAAAGAGAAAAACACGTAACAAGCTTTATCTTCCACATTTCCACACCATTTTGACCATTACAGTAAAAATATGCTCTGGCATTACATGACAATATAACATCCTATATAACCATGCTGCCTCAGATTCCTTTCTGTTTCAGCTCAAAGGTCTTAGGAATAGGAAGTTAAGGATTAAATTGAATTTTGTTAATGCATTTATTTTCATTTGAATAGTTTACCCAGAAAACAAAACGGAATCTGGGGAATTAAAATCTTAATGTCCAGAGACAGAAAAATAGTTTATCTTATATTAAACAAAAATCAAGGGAGCCTTCAGCTCCTCATACTGCTTTTCCACTGATCTGGCTCACCCTTCCCCTGCTGGTTATGTGTATGCTCTCGGTAACCGTAAAACTGGCACATTTACACTATTCCAGTGAGCTGCAGTGCTCAGAATGTACAGAGAAATTGCAGTTTGTGGGATGCATGTTTGCACATGTGCACCGTGGGTCCTGTTCCTGAGGAGGAGGCAGTTAAGACTTGCAGTGATGTTTAGAGAACTTGACACATGAACATCACTTTAAGTCTGTGCTAGCTCCATACTCCATAGCTTCACCCAAGCTCAAGGATCACCAGGTAGGTCCAGCTGGCCGCTACTGGGAAGCACAGGAGAAAGAGAACATTGTTAATCTCAGGGTGCCTTTCTTCAAAATAACTTTTTGAAAACTCCAAAGGGTATAGTCATTGAACACATAGTGCTTGCTCAGTGTTCTCAGACAGGACCTCGCTTGTGTCTGTTCGGTCCTCCCACGGGTTTGTCTCACATCTCGTTGCTCTGTTTGTAGGAAAATCTAAACAAGCTGATGACAAACCTGCGCAGCACCCATCCCCACTTTGTGCGCTGCATCATTCCCAATGAGGCCAAGACTCCAGGTACAACATGACTACCACAGTGCCCTCCAGTGTGACCCAAATACATGCAGTGCAACAAAAGCCTCTTTATGATGGCAAGTACACTCATATACTCTTGACTCCTCCTCGTTGCCTATATATCTGAGCACCCTGTGTTCACCTGACCCCCCTCTGCAGGGACTATGGACCCTTTCCTGGTGCTACACCAGCTGCGCTGTAATGGTGTGTTGGAGGGAATCCGAATCTGCAGGAAGGGCTTTCCCAACCGTATCCTCTATGCAGACCTGAAAAAGCGGTGAGCTGTACAATTTTTTAATGATCACAAAGATCTGCACACTCTCGTTCTCTCTCAAATCTACATACAAACAAATAATAATATGGGTTTTCAAAAATATTTGCTACAGCTACCGACTTCTGAATCCCTATGCCATTCCGGATGATAAGTTTGTGGACAGCAGGAAGGCAGCAGAGAAGCTTCTGGTCTCCCTAGATATTGATCACAGCCAGTACAAGTTTGGGCATACCAAGGTATGCAAAGCTGTCACTGCGTGCTGTTTCCTCACACAAGCTTCCGATAAGACATACAACCACAGTTAATACATACAATGGAGTTTACGGTATACTTTCAGAGAACTACAACCCCCCTCTAGCAACTCCTCTGATCAATCAGGCACCTACAATTTGCCTACACAATCTGTTTGCAGAGTGGAAAATAAGCGACCCACCTGAATTAAGAGAGGATGTTACAGTAATTGGATGGACCTACAGTTCAGATTGGCAATTCCGAATGAGAGAACAGAATAAATAAAAGATAAAAGAACTTCAGTGTGCTTGATGAAACAGACTCAAGAAACAAGACACCTAGCCTCTAAGCCATGGGTCATGCGCATAGAACAAGTAATGTGGATTGAGCTATTTATCTGAGAGAAACCCTGAAGTTATGCTTGTTCTGGGCTGGGCCTCCAGATCTTCTTTAAGGCTGGGCTGTTGGGCCAGCTGGAGGACATGCGCGATGAGAGACTGGCGAAGATCGTCACCATGCTGCAGGCCATTTGCCGAGGAAAGATCATGAGGACAGAACGGCAGATGCTGATGGAGAGAAAGTAAGGTGAACCTTCTTAGTGGCCGAGTTGAATCTGTCCGAGTGAACACAAATAGAGCTGCAACAGCACCACTCTTTTCCATAATCATGGCTCAGATGAAGAGGAAAATCCTGCATGCCAAGCCTTATTGTGGCAACTGAGTCTGTTAAAAGCTGTGGCATGCGACATACTTGTGCGTGGCGTGTGTGAGGCGTGTGCCTGCACACGTGGCATGCGTGCATGTGTGTGGTCCCTTTGGAAATAGCCCATTTTATACAAACGGCGTCCACTGAGGCAGGTGGCGACATGTGTCTCCTAAGAGAACTGACAGCAGCTGTTCAGCCCCTATTAAAAATAACTCCCAAATCCCACTGGCTCCTTTGTCCATGGAGGCTATATCTTGAAGTGACCACATAGATAGAATTTCTGCATGGGTGACAAGGGATTAAATCCTCCTATTTCACAGAGGGCTTTAGTTTTAAATAACAAACTGCCTTTACCTCACCTCTGTCAAGCCTTGAGCTTGGAGGTACTTCAGGGATATAGTTTGATTCATACCAGTATGCTGGCTGTCAGAAAGCAAACACTAATGTGACACCTGATGCAGTGAAATGTCCCCAGCCATATTTGGTGAGTGAGATACAGTTCTAATTTAGAACAATGGTGGGAGGTAATTGGGATTGGCAAAATCTTTGGACAAGATTCTCAAACACCAAGAGGGAAACATACATCAAATACTTTATTTGATGAATGTTTATTCACTCCTTGGCATGTTACGTCTTCGTTGAGTTTCCATTGCACTCTGTCCACACACCTCTCCAAGCATTATTGAATCCTTCCCCCACCATGCAGGGAGGCCATTATGGTGATTCAATGGAACATCCGAGCCTTCAACGCAGTGAAGAACTGGCCCTGGATGAAGCTCTTCTTCAAGATCAAGCCTCTCCTGAAGAGTGCTGCGACTGAAAAGGAATTGGCAAGCCTGAGGGAGGAGTTCCTGAAGCTGAAGGAGGCCCTGGAGAGGTCTGAGGCCAAACGCAAGGACCTGGAGGAGAAGCAGGTCACCCTGACTCAAGAAAAGAACGACGTCTCTCTACAGCTCCAGGCTGTGAGTGTCTAAGGACAAGTATGACCAAACATGCAGACCACAAGAAACTAAGTTGTAGGCCTGCATTTCACCTGCAATGAGCTTTAGAGATTAAACGATGAGGTAAAAGATTGTAGTGATCAAGCACAAGAACCTATCCCAAGTAAATGTTCTTGTCGCACACTCTCTTTGTGCCTCCAGGAACAGGACAATCTGGCGGATGCAGAGGACCGCTGCGAACTCTTGATCAAGACTAAGATCCAACTGGAGGCTAAAATAAAGGAAATAACAGAGCAACTGGAGGACGAGGAGGAGGTTAATGCCAGCATTGTTGCCAAGAAACGCAAGCTGGAAGATGAGTGCGCTGAGCTGAAGAAGGACATTGATGACCTTGAGATCACTCTAGCCAAGGTGGAGAAAGAGAAACACACCATAGAGAATAAGGTAATGATGACTGGTAAGCAGAATTTAGTCTGCATTATCAGTATTATTATTATTATTATTATTATTATTATTATGGAAAATGTGGATTTACTATTGAGGTGTCACAGACCAGCATTCACTCCCCCCTCCTTTCCAGGTTAAGAACATGATTGAAGAGATGGCGACACTGGATGAGTCCATTCTCAAGCTGACCAAGGAGAAGAAGGCCATTCAGGAGGTGCACCAGCAGACCCTAGATGACCTGCAGGCTGAAGAGGACAAAGTCAACATGCTGACCAAGGCCAAGGCCAAGCTGGAGCAACAAGTGGATGATGTAAGTTCAGGCCAGCACAAGCACCTCTCAGGCATACCAGTTTAATCAGTGCCCAAGTACTGTTTATGAAACCACAGTAAATCGGAAATGCATCTGTGCTTGCTAAGACTTTTATAAATATCCACAGATTTAATAGTCCAAACTACATTTGATTAGGAAACAAATCAAGTGACAATGACAATGAAAATGAAATAATCACTGTACACCTTCAAATTTCAGAATTGTTTAACAGTATAATGTACATAACTATATCTTCACATTATCAAAAATGAAAATAGTATACTAATAGTACACTAAATCAAATTATTTCCACAGTAAATTGCTTCCATCTTAACATTTCTATGTATCTGCACCCCCCTCCACCCTCCAACCCCTAACTATAGCTGGAAGGTTCTTTGGAGCAGGAGAAGAAGGTGCGTATGGACTTGGAGCGAGTCAAGCGCAAGCTGGAAGGGGATCTCAAGATCTCCCTGGAGTCTGTCATGGACCTGGAGAATGACAAGCAGCAGCTTGAGGAGAAGCTAAAAAAGTGAGAGGCACAGTGTGGATAGCACTGTTGGAAATTTGCTATCATGTTGCTATAATCCACCCTGGCCTGATTATATCCCTCTTGGTCCTCTGTCTTGTGATTAGGAAAGACTTTGAATTCAATCAGTTGAACTCAAAAATGGAAGATGAACAAGCTTTGGGGATTCAGCTACATAAGAAAATTAAAGAACTACACGTATGAAATAACTTTTTTTCCTACTATTCAATAACAGAATTGAATTGGCTCATTTACAGTGGCCTTCAAAATGACTGCAGGAAGTGTGCCACGTCTATAGAATCCAATTCACTATGTTCTAGAAGATCTTGATGCGTTAATCCAAACAAAATGACAGATTAGAAAGAATGCTCTAGGAACAAAGTGTTTGTTTTCTGCCAGGCACGTATAGAACAGCTGGAGGAAGAGCTGGAGGCAGAGCGGGCATCGCGGGCAAAGGCAGAGAAGCAGCTAAGTGACGTGAGGAGGGAGCTGGAGGAGCTGACTGAGCGTCTGGAAGAGGCGGGTGGGGCCACCTCTCTCCAGATTGAGATGAACAAGAAGAGGGAGGCAGACTTCCTGAAGCTGCGGCGGGACCTTGAGGAGGCCATGCTCCACCATGAGGCCACGGCCGCAGCGCTGAGGAAGAAACACACCGACAGCGTTGCCGAGCTGGCCGAGCAGATCGACAGCCTGCAGAGGGTCAGGCAGAAGCTGGAGAAGGAGAAGTGTGAGGTCAAACTGGAAGCAGATGATCTGGCTTCGAACCTGGAGTACATCTCTAAGGGCAAGGTAAGAATGAGAACCTGTGGGCGGTAGGTTTATGTGAAATAGTTCAGCAATCCTGTGCGACACTTTAGTATCTTACTATCTTACGTGATGCTGGATAAAAATGCATACATCGTAGATGCCAAATCCATATTGTATGTGTGAATATTGCATGTTCACATGCAGAATCCTCAACATCCTGTCTTAGGCTACAGTTGAGAAGATGTGCAGGACATATGAGGATCAACTGAGTGAGAGCAGGGCTAAGGCAGAGGAGCTCCAGAGACAGCTCAATGATGCCACCTCACATCGAGCCCGGGCCCAGAGTGAGTGTGGTAAGTATCTAGGGCTGTAGCATGGTATGGATGGATGGACATGTTCATGATGATCACTGTATGCTGAAGGTTTGGGCCCATATTAAAAAAATATATTTTACGTAGGATCCCTCTGTTCATATTGTAGCATAACCAATTATGAGCTGAAGGCTAAACTGATCCTTGATCAGCACTCTCACTCTGAAATGGGTCTTCTTCTAACTAAAGCTTTTTTGTTGAGAAAGAAATTAACTTGCTCTGAGGCAAGATTTCAGGCACAAAAGCCCATCATTATTAATGGATTTTAGTCTTAATTGACTGTTTGCTCTCTTTATTTTCAGCTGAACTGAGCAGGAGGCTTGAAGAACGTGAGGCCCTGGTGACTCAGCTCCAACGAACCAAGAACTCATTTTCCCAGAATGCAGAGGAACTAAAGAAGCAGCTAGAAGAGGAGAATAAGGTGGGTTTTTTTAACCATCATTCAGAATAAAAGTTTTACATGACTATAAACATGAATATAACATATTTATACTTGCCCTTATGCTGTTTTGAAGAGCGTAGAATATCTGAGGATGAGGTCGTTTTCGGACTTCTGTTGCAAATTACATATTTTTTGATTGCAGGCAAAGAATGCCCTAGCCCATGCCCTGCAGTCCTCCAGACATGACTGTGATCTGCTGAGGGAGCAGTATGAAGAGGAGCAGGAAGCCAAGTCAGAGCTCCAGCGTTCCTTGTCCAAGGCCAATGCAGAAGTGTCCCAGTGGAGAGTCAAGTATGAGACCGATGCCATCCAGAGGACTGAAGAGCTTGAAGAAGCAAAGTAAGCTGGCACACGTCCAACCTTGGGGTTGTTTGGATTAAAATTTTTAAAATATATTCCCTAACCTTTAGAAGGTGAGAGATGTAGCATATAGATATACAAAGTAAAAAGATTCATGTATGAACAGGAAGAAGTTGGCGATACGTCTGCAGGATGCAGAGGAGGCTGTAGAGGCCTCACATGCCAAGTGTTCCTCACTGGAGAAGAGCAAGTATCGGCTGCAGACTGAGATCGAGGACTTGCTGGTGGACTTGGAGCGGGCAAATGCTGCGGCTGCTGCCCTAGACAAGAGGCAGCGCAACTTTGACAAGGTGCTGTCTGAATGGAAGCAGAAATATGAGGGGACCCAGTCAGAGCTGGAGTTGTCACAGAAGGAGGCGCGCAGTCTGAGCACTGAGCTCTTAAAGCTGAAGAATGCCTATGAGGAGACACTCGACCACCTGGAGACTGCCAATCGGGAGAACAAGAACCTCCAGGGTACAACTCACTGAATTGACAGTATTTCTGTAATTATAGTCCATACTTAACAACCTGTTAAGTGTTGTCTACTATCCATCAAAAAAAATTCCTGTCTTTCTCCAGACGAGATCGTTGATCTGTTAGATCAGATCAGTGAAGGTAGGAAGAATGTTCATGAGCTTGAGAAGTTGAAGAAAGCCCTGGATGCAGAGAAGAGTGAGATCCAATTGGCACTGGAAGAGGCTGAGGTATAATACACCACTGCTGAATCTTTATCCAGACATAAATCTGGACTATGACTAGTGACTATGAAAACTGATTAACATACTGTATGTTTAAATCCTGATAGATCAGTATGGTGATTTATAGAGGGTTAAAACTTAATATGTATCCTAACATAGAGTAGGTGATAGCTGCTGAAATGGTGTAATTCCTGTTTAGATGTAAGTGCTATCATATAAGTGGTAAAGTTAAAACAAGACCCTGTTCATCTGTCATCTCTCAGGGCACACTGGAGCATGAGGAAAGCAAGACCCTACGTGTCCACCTTGAGCTCAGCCAGGTCAGGGCTGAAATTGACAGGAAGATTGCGGAGAAGGATGAAGAAATCAATAACCTCTGGTACACTTGCACTTGTATGCTTTATATTAAATAAACCACAGGATGATGTATAGCCAGATTGAGGTAGCTTTAGACTTAGATTTCAGTCAATCGAAACCACACACAAATCTTTTTCAGTGACACAGATTTTAGTTAGTTATGGTAATTATTTTTAATATTTTCTTTCATTTGATTGTTTCCCTACAGTAGTTAACAAGGAATTAGTATTAAGAAGTATGTAGTCATACAAGTGCCTGTTTTTCAAGTGTGCTCTCCACCTTGTTTCCTTTCCCCAGCCAGAACCATCAGCGCATCGTGGAATCCATGCAGACCACCCTGGATGCAGAAGCAAGGTCTCGCAATGAGGCCATCAGGCTGAAGAAGAAGATGGAGGGTGACATGAATGAGATGGAGATCCAGCTGAACCATGCCAACCGCCAGGCTGTTGAATCACAGAAGATGGTGCGACATCTGCAGGCTCAGATCAAGGTCTGTGTCCCAGGGTGATAACATTTTATATATTTTTTACATTATTTGTAAATAATGTATTTAGCTAAAGGGCTTCCTGTTCCTGTTAGTCATGTCCAAAATCTAGCGGCATTTGGATTTCACAATGATGTCAGTGGAAGCTTTAACTTGAGCATGCTGTCCTCAGGAATTGCACGTAGAACTGAACGAGACAGTGCACCAGAATGAGGACCTTAAGGAGCAGATGGCGGTCACGGAACGGCGGAACATGTTGCTGTCGTCAGAGTTGGAAGAGCTGCGTGGTCTGTTGGAGCAGGCAGATCGTGGCCGCAAGCTGGCAGAGCATGAGCTGCTGGAATCCACAGAACGGGTCAACCTGTTGCATTCACAGGTGGGTGGGAACCACAGCTAAACTTGATGCATTGGATTAAAGAGTAAACAACATACTGAAAACTGAAATGCTGTCCACTCACTGCAACAGATGAGACACCAGGACTAACAAAAATATTTTGTCCAATTACAGTGCATATATATGCTCATATGCTCAAGTGAGGCAGTGTTGAAAAAAATCTCAAAGGCAAACATTTCAACAACCAGTTTTGATCAGTTCCATTCAGGCAAAAACAGATCTACTTTATAAAGCAAGGTGAACAGATGAAATGTAAAAACTATAATACAAACTAAAAAGCACACTATATATAACTGAAATATTATACAACTGACAAGTACAATATTTTCGTAAAAAGAGTTTCTAATTTAAAAATTCATGTTTTTTTTTTAAATAAATTTTTGCCTCTATCAAGCCCAACCCCCCATCCCCACAACATACACACAAACTGTTTATGAACACCAAATAAAACACATTTGTCTGCAGAAGCTTTGCAAGCAGTAGACAGTGAGTGACTGAGACAATTATTCACAGAAGTACAATAAAACCCAGATAAGGAATCAATCTGGAGACACAGATTTTCAGCTTTTATTGCAAACAGACTGCAAGTACAGCAATTTTTTTTATTGTTGATGAAGACACTGTCACTGTTAATCTATTTGCAGTTCATTTGCAAATAGAATATTTGTGTGTTCCAGACTAACTCCTAATCTCAGATTACCATCCTGTTTCTGAGAACCAGGACCAGCATGTTATATGGCAGAAACGCAGTGATCTGCTACCAGAGTACAGTAAAACTCACTTGTCTGTTGCCCTCCAGAACACAGGGCTGATAAATCAGAAGAAGAAGCTAGAGAAAGATCTTTCCATATTGGCCAGCGAGGTGGAAGAAGCTTTTCAGGAGTGCCGCAATGCTGAAGAGAAGGCCAAGAAGGCCATCAGTGATGTGAGTGACACCCAGGGCACACAACTCTGGGGTATATTACAATATCGTGAGACAAATGAGCGATTAAAAGGGAACTAACCTCATGACACTGTGTAGGCAGCCATGATGGCGGAAGAGCTTAAGAAGGAGCAGGATACCAGCACTCACCTTGAGCGCATGAAGAAGAACATGGATCAGACAATCAAGGACCTGCAGATGCGTCTGGATGAGGCTGAGCAGATTGCTCTCAAAGGGGGAAAGAAGCAGGTGCAGAAGCTGGAGAGCAGGGTGAGGACAGTAGCACCATACGGGCAGAGATCATTTTCTGCCGTTTCCCCTTCCCATCCTGTACCGTAAAAAAAAATCTTAATTTTGGTGGGGGAACTAAATGACTGAATGCTTTGACCCCCAGGTGAGAGAGCTGGAAAATGAGCTGGAATGTGAACATAAGATCATCAGTGAGCTGCAGAAGGGAGTGCGCAAATACGAGCGGCGTATCAAAGAGCTCACCTACCAGGTACCCTGACACATCACTGAACAACTTTTTATTCAAGATTGATTCTCTCCAGTACAGGGATTCACACTTGTTTTCTGATGTGACCCCCCAAATTAATGTGGAAATTTATTCAACCCTCGAAACCACCCCCACACACATGCCTTGTGCCCAACATCACCATTTAGCCATGACTACATGCGTCTTGCCCCTAATTACTTTATTATTGTTGGATTGTTATGATGGTCAACATGTAGTAGCCTACAGGCACATAATTTAGTCATTGCGGGTTGTGACCCACAGTTTGGGAATCCCTGCTCTAGTACCTCTGAAACTTTTGCGTTTACACTTGCTTTGCTCTTCTGCTACATTTATGGAAATAAAAAAGAAAACACGGCATGGGTGTGAGCTCCATTTCCTCTTGGCCTTACAGACAGAAGAGGACCGGAAGAACCTGTCTCGTCTGCAGGAGCTCATTCACAAGCTGCAGGCCAAGGTGAAGAGTTACAAGAGGCAGGCAGAGGAAGCGGTAGGTTTCCACACGCTGTGTGTCCCGATGTATTCGGTACTCCCGAGAGTGCCAGCAATACAGACCGAATACATACTGGAGACACAACACCTAATAATAAAATGACATACTTTCCAACATTCATTAGTCTTTTGTGTGCGTTGCAGTCATACATGCATTTGAAGTCATACATTTTATGCGAGACGGTCTGCCTGCAGAACACTGAGCATTCCACCCCGTCCTCTTCCCCAGGAAGAGCAGGCAAACTCTAACCTGACCAGATGCAGGAAGGTGCAGCACGAGCTGGACGCCGCTGATGAGAGGGCCGACATGGCCGAGACGCAGGTCAACAAGCTCCGCGTTCACACCCGCGACCGAGGGATGAAGGTGAGCCCCCTCCAGAGATTATTATTCTTACTGTGATTTTTTACCTCACATTTGGAGTTTATTTCAGTGTGACTTGTATTTCCTTTTTTGCATTTCAGCTTGCAGAATGAATGCGAAGAGACTCTGGGGTCCTGCAATCAGCTGGGACAACATATTGGAAAAAGCTAATTGAATGCAGCTCTCTATTCATGTTCTATACAGTTTTTCAAAGAACAGTTTAAATTAAGGGGGCCGGCTTGAATAAAATTCATTGAGCAAATTTAGTGTGATAATTTGGTTCCCTTGCAGAACAGCATGTGGGTGCATTGGTTGTGGTACTGGACCAGTGAAAAGAGCATTTTACCTCAACAGATCTCCAATAAAATGACTTCATAAGAACAAACTTTACTGCCAAAGGTTAATATTGTTTTGCACATGCAAAAATGTGAATTAAGACAATACTTTGTACTTCCCAAGCACTCCTTAAAAACCCACACACATTATGCAAACATCAGATGTAAAGAATTGGACTAGTGAATGCAAGAGGTTTAAATGTACAAAGTGTAAACACCATTTAAGCTTAGAAAACACATTCTATGCAATAAAGCCTTATGAAGTGCTCCAGACTCTTCAGAGAGACAAGGGAAAATTTACACAAAAATAGAGCCCCCTTTAAATTGTCCCATTTGATCTACCATGAAGTGGCTACGGTCACTATTCCCCAACAGCCTTCCCTCTTTCCCATTAACAAAACTGCCAAAGATTAGTCTTTGATCTTACCTTAGGGCTCAGGAACAATGAAGAGTGGTGACACATCCATGTTCACAGAGGAACGCAAGTCTGGGTTAAAGTTGTGACCATTTATTTTTTCAATTTACAAACAATAACAGTTAAATAGTAAATTAAAT
Source organism: Conger conger (assembly GCF_963514075.1). Lineage (NCBI taxonomy): Eukaryota > Metazoa > Chordata > Actinopteri > Anguilliformes > Congridae > Conger > Conger conger. Next base: position 29,477,336 of record NC_083769.1, read on the forward strand.
CCAAACCCAAATACAGAGGGGGAAAAAGAACAAAAATTGTGGGTGCGCATTAAAACCGTTCACTAGCAGGGCATGGTTGGTTAAGAGTGGTAGTCTGTGTGTGTTGAACGCAGATGAGTGTGTTACTGACACACACTGGTGCTTGGGGAAACTACTGGCTGGTGATTGCTGCATATATAAGACACTTTTCGGGTGCAGTAGCTATATTCTAGTTTGTGCCATATTCACAAACTCAATTAAAATCACTAAATCATAATCAATGCACAATCGGACATCGCTGTACAAAGGAAACTGAAAAACTGTTGCAACAAATTTCTACTGCCATAAATTTTCTGCTAATTAAACTCACAAAAGAGATACCTCCATCTGTCTATTGTCAAGTACCTATTGAAAGAGAAAGGTCAGTTACAATCAGATGCGAAGCGTTTAGCACCAGCATTGCCCGGGTCTCAGGGTGATCGCTAACAAGAGCTACGTTAAGATCGAAGATTTAAAATGGGTACAGGAGAGAAACTCATCGGATTCAATATTTAGATCATTGCCATTGTACAATATATGAACACAAAAAAGATTTTGAGCATAAACAACTGCATTGACAATTCACTGTTGAACTATCTGGACTAAAATATACCATTCGATAGGTATACTACAAATGACAGTGTGGGTCAATATAGTACAATTTGTAGCAATGGTTAAAAGCTTGCTAGTTTGAAGCTGAATATATTAAAAATTAGTTAACTTTTAAGCCTAGACAAGACATATGCAAAAATAACATCCAAATTGATATTTTTGTAGCCAGGTGATCACTCAATAATAAAACTCAAGTCTCCAAATCCAAGGAATAAAATCTTTAAAATATTTCTCAGCAGTCTGGTAAGACTTTGGGTGATGGCTGTAGGAAAATTCTATTCTTCATACCTAAAGAAGACTCACTAAGCAAGTCTGACGGTTAGTCTAGTACCGCATATTTTAAAATATGTAGTGTATAAACTGACTAAGCATTCAGCAAGGAGAAAGAAAAAAATAAGTCCATTCCCATATCAGGAGATCTGTTTAAAAGCAGTCATTTATCTTAATTGTAACTAGTGCATCCTATCATTATTTTACATCTATAGATTACTAAGAATTGTTATTTTGAAAGTTGATCAGAACTATATTCTAGTTATTAATAATAACAACTAGAAGTGAAATCTAAGAAAAGTGTACCACGCTTGCACCAAAATGGCCTTTACAACTATGAATTATAAAGGCTTGGTACACTTCAACCAAACACAGTCTCTGGGTTAGATTACCCCTCCCAGAGAGTAATCCTAGATGCCCTTTTAAGCCATCTTTCTGTCACAAAATAGACTTTAAACAGATCACCTTGGAGCCCAAGGGAAAAAGAATGCAACACTCCGGGTGATGTTCGATGCTCATTATGGCAGAGATACTGTTGGCCTGGTTTGCGGAGATAATTTGGGCACAGACACCTGCATGGACAAATAATTCCAGCTTCTCCAACTGTAAACTCCCTACAACCTCCGCAAAGAAGCCACATCACCGACACACCAGAATGTTGCATGCATAGTGACAAGACTGGGGAAAAGAAAAGAAGCAGCAGCAATAAGACAACATTTCAGTTCACTTGAGACCCCTTGAGGTCATGGAAATATTCATAGACTTAGGAGAAAATACATTTCCACTTTTCAATGTGTAGGGCGATTTTATGAATTTATGAATCACCCATGTTTGGGGTTCCTAGGGCTGGTTGCACTAACTGGGCATAAAATTAAAATTAAAAATTAAAGTCGGTTATAAGTGCGAAGTTAGGAAATGGTATGTCTGACTGTTCGATCCCACTTTAAAAACTGTTGCCAACAACGGCTTGAGACACTTAAGTCCAAGATAAACATTTTATATCAAGCTTAAGTAACACATACCCATGTGCATAACCTGACACAAACCAAAACAATGCTATAGAGTCCAAGTGAACTACGTAAACAGTGCTGTGTGCATTAACCTGCTACATAGCAAAGAAGCAAATTAATGCTTCATAAATAAATTAGCAAAACACCCTGGAAACTAAACAGGACAACATATAGCAACAGCGAATCTACCAAAAAACACATTTGGCAAAAAGTCATCCAACAGGTGCTGGCACTGTTCTTTCAAGTTATTTTTCCGATTAGAAGTATATTTTAAAAGAGCATATACAGTGCAGTTTTGTATCAGAATTCGAGTAACTATATAACTACAAGAAAGGAGTCACTTCAGTAAATGTTTGTTGGTTTATTTACCTCCCCCCCAAAGGTAACCTCTCATCACCAAATGTCTGGAAATTCATGAGAAAACGGCCACTGCCAACATGACAGAGTTGATGAGAAAGCTGCTCAGCACAGAAAGGCAGGTTTCCATGACAAATAGTTTGTCAGCAAGCCACTCATTTTCATAAGCCCAGCTCATTTTCATAAGCCTAGCAAATGTCACTTTACCTCTTCCAATGGAAAATAGCATGCCTGTTTACATTTAACAATCAAGATTCCAACTGCATACTACATGCCACAGACAAGCCTGTCTGGAAGCTTGCGCAGTTTGGAGGAAATCACTGGCAGAAATGGCACTGTGTAGGTTGTGGACAGACAGAAGCACATGATCCAGTAGCTTTAATAATTATACATGCCCCAGTTTTTCAATACCGCAATTTTTGCTACTTGCACCAAAACCTGCAGTGTCAATTTTCCATTTTACCCATCTAACGGATATTGTCATGTAGCACTACGCTACTATTAATAAATGTAAAGTTTGTGTCTAGGTGTACAAAACACATGTCTAACAAGTGATAAATTATAATAACCCAAAACATTAACCTTGTTCCAGGTCAGACGCAACCTTAAGCCACACGAGTATGTCCAGTTGGTACAACCAGCCCCAGGTGTGTAAAAATGGATTTGACAACATTACTTGATCATGGTTGAAAAGCTTGATTTATTGCAACCCTATGTATGAGAATGGCAGTACAAGGTGGATGGTGCTGGGTTGAAAAAATGAGGTAGCTCAAACCATAGTTTGTTTTTTGTCGTTGAATTTCTCCAAAGGGTTACTCGGGCCATCTAGGGAGCTCCAGCACAACTGAGTGATATAGATCAAAGACGTGCTTCGGAAGCAGATTGCTCAATTGAGCATCTGTTTCCTTGGTAACGTCTACACATTCTGGCAAAAGCAGGCACAGGCCCTGCAGTGAGACTCCTCCTCCCTGCTCCATCCAATCAGATAGAAGAGGTATGAGGCACTGCTGTGAGGAGGGGAAAGATCATGTAGAAGCCAGATAAGTGGACAGCTGGGAAACAATCACACAGATGACAAATAATTTCCAGTGACAGAGCACTGGAAAGGTTAGGAGTACAAATATTGGTGAGATAAATGCCACAACCTGCATAGTTTATTTTCTATTTTCTCACACTGCCTAGGACTTTACAGAGGTGTCCTTCTTAGCATTAAAAAAGGTGATCATTAACAACATAAGACCTAAATTTGCAAATTCCATGCTTTGTATTTTTAAAATAATTAAGAATTGAGAGCCAACATACAGTATCACAAAACCCAGAAAAAAAAAAGAAAAACAAAGGAAAAGTGTTGCACCCCACGCCCATCCCCTGCCCAGATGTCCTAGCAGATGTAGGGTGTAGGCCTCCTAGTACTGATGAAGGATGAAGGGTTGGATGTGGGGAGGAATACCAGCTGAAGCCAGCATCCCGCGCTAGCACTGTTCATATGAATAGACATGAAGAAACACTCCTTAGAAAGGACAGCTCAGCTGATGGTGACCTTTCAGCCAAGCAAATGGAGCGCTCGCTTGTGACCAGCACCCCCCAACCCCCCTCTTCCAGTGTCTGTGTGTAACGGACACTGATGCGAACAGTAAGGACTGCTAGATCTGCACAGAATCCAGATCAAGCATGAGCAGGATGCATGTGATCTAAGGTCATGGCAAAATTCAGTGATTTCATTTTTGATAAGGGGCCCACAACCTTTAAAACTGCAGTCCTTAACTGATGCCTCAAGGTTTTTCAGAGACTAAACACAATCTTTAAACATACAGATTAGCTATATACTCTATATATGCTTTATTTGATTTCATCTCATGAAAACCACTGACAGAAAAGCTTTGAAGAACCATTGCTTATCCCAGGAAGATTTTGGCTGGGGTGTTTACACAACATATTTTCTTTCCTGCGCCTGTCTGGTGTCCCCCAAAGCCAGAGAGAGGGGAGGGGGAAATAAAAATAAAGAGCCTTCAGTTAATGACTGCTGGAGTTTCCCCGCACACCTGCAATGATCTGACATTCTGCTCGTCCAATCTCACACACACAGCACTGTACACGGATGGATCCCTGAATGAGCGTCTCCTAGGACATGCCCTCTGTGGTATAGTCTGTGGGTATCGGCAGCCCTCCTCACCCCTCGTCTCCCTCCGTCCCAGTGCTGCCTTTAAACCTCCAGGAGGTCTCTGTCCAGATCCATGAATGCCTCGTCGATGTAGCTGGCTATGGCACACAGCGAAACCCGGTCCGGGCTCAGCAGCACGGACACGGTCTCCTTCCAGTAGCTGAAGGAGATGCAGGAGCTCTGCGGGGCAAGCGGGGCAGGGGAAGTGTTAAGGTTGTGTTTCTGAGGCCAGGACTCGACGGGCCAGTGTGCGCGTGCTGGCGGTGATTTCCATTCGGTGGTTTCCGAATGCGATTCAATGTTACAGGCAGGCAGGACAGCCCGAGGTCTGATACATCTTGATGGTCAGACTGATAAACGTATTTGTGCTGCTGGGGGATAGGGAGGTGTGTACTAACTAATTGTTTTTTTTATTTGTCATGAAAGTTGCACTGTTCGGAACATGATGAGTTTACGTTCTACTAAAAAGAGAAAATAAATGTAATCACTTCAAAATCATGCTGTTCCTTTGACAGAACTGAACACCACCAGGGTGCAAATTGCTGAGTCGACACTGCTTTAACCATGAATACTGCTGCATTACAGAAAATAACACTGGCTGTGAAGGAACAACAATATTAAAAAAAGGAAGACTCATTCATCAGTGAATTGAAAAAGCCACAGGGAGAACACAACGCAGGGGACCAGGAGCTGTGCTGCACTCACGTTCTCCAGACAGGTGCTGTCCTTATCCTTATTGAGGTAATGGCGCTGCCAGAAGCGCAGCAGGTTGTGGAAGTTGTTGAGCAGGCAGCCGGGGTACTTCTCGGCATACTCCTTCTCCCTCAGGGCGTTCAGGTAGAAGGGCAGCTTGCCTTTCCTTCGCGCCAGCATGAGAACCACCAGGCTGGTGTTCAGGCAGCTGACATTCTCCTGTTTCCACAGAGAGAGAGACGTCAGGCACGGCCCTGGTCTGACTCTGCCTTCTAATAAGCGTATTAATGGGCTTCTAATGTGCGGGTCCTTGTGCAAAGACAGCAGTGGGACAATTCACCATACCGCAATTAATACACATTTATTTAAACAGTGCCACTAACCATATTCATCAAATATGTTTCAGCTTACGAGAAATAGTTGAGGCATATTCTGGATGCTAGATTCCACTCTGCCCATTACCAATTACAGTGACAAAGAACAACTAAATACTGGAGAATGAGAGCCTACCTGTGTGAGCGTTTGCACATTAATGATGTTGACAAGCCGGAAGAGGAAGGAGAGCCTGTTCTCCACTCGGGACATGTATGACAGCAGACAGCACTCCGACAGCACTTCCACCACTGCAGAGAACACAGCAGCACTGTTCAGTACATCCTGTCTGTTCCTCTAACCTTTCCACCTTTGCACACAGTCAGACATTAGTGAGTTCACGGTACCTTTCACGTCTTCCGTTTGGTTCTCGAATCTGTCCAGGGACAAAACGATGCATCGCACCAGCATGTTGGAGTCCACCAAGGAGCTGTTGATCTGATTCAAGAAGATTTGAAACTGGAAGAGAAGAATGAAGAGGTGGCGACATCCCCAAAGATGAAGCACATACAGAGCATGGTTAGACCTGTGCAAGGGGTCTTCGTAAAGTCACACAGTGGGGCCCCAGGACCCAAACCGCCCACCTTCTCCTCTGTGTTGACATATTTGTTGAACCTCCGGAAGGCATCGATGTTGAACTTCATGAGCTCCCCGAGGAGATCGAAATAGCTCTGGAGCACGTCCCGAGACTTGCAGCCGCTGTCAATGATGCAGAACAGAATGTGCTGGAGGGAGGAAGAGAGGGGGAAAATAAGTGACGCGAGTGCGAGGGGTTGCCATAGCGACCTGCTGGGCGCTCAGCCGTGCGGCTCCCTCACCTCCAGCAGGCCCCTCTTCAGGAGGAACACCTGGTCGGCGTAGGAGGTGGCTCCTCTGAGGAAGCTCTCTACCGCCCTGGCCTGCCAGAACCTGGAGGGGGGAGAAGAGGTCATCACCAATGCAGCATCACCCCACTGTATTATGGAGCCCTAACGCAGACCCAACGGGACAAAGCAGCCAGGACAGGTCCGTTTACCTGAAGGAGGAGTCCGCTGGTTCCCTCTTCATCACTGCCAGGAGCCGAGTCAGGAGACCCTTCTTACCATCACAAACCAGACTCCTACAAAGAGAAGGAGAGTGAAAGAGGTGAAATAAAGGGGGAGAACTCATATGCAGGCCCGCATCAATGTGGCTACAGGCTTGAGAAAAGCATATCGGTGATGCACATTTCCTACCTGTCGGTATTGACCAGAGCCTCCACCTCAGGGATGTTGGCCTTCAGAGAGATGGCGCTTAGCTCATTCAGCTCCTGGCTGTTCAGAAGCAGGTACTTGTTCCTGAAAGGAAGAAAAAATCAGATGTGTACCAAGAGGAATGGTGTAGGGCCACTGTACCAAACTGGCTCCTGTCATCAAGCAAATACTCACTCGTGGTGGTCGCTGAAGCTCTGGAGCAGCCTCAAAAACTGGATTTTGAAGGAAATTTCCTGTAAAAGTGACCAAAACAAGAAAAATGAGTGACCCTGCAGATTGCCATGTTATGACAAACTGTGCTACTGGCTGAGCCCACAAGCGTACCGGGCTGCAGTCGCAGTTCTGGTTCTGCCCGTGCAGGACGTGGTTGGACGTCTGCTTCCTCCAGATGAGCTTGTCGAAGAGGTTGTTGAGTCCCGGGATAAGCCGGAACTCGGCCAACATTTTGTGCACCTGTGGGTGTTCACACAGAGGGGTAATTTTCTACAGCTTCAGGTCGCATGTCCTTTTCCACTGCACTTACAATGCAGGGCCGACCAATGCAAACAGGGAGATCGATGTCACAGAGTTGAGAGTTGATTAGAAAGATTAAACCGTCTGACTAAGTTCCATATTTTTGTTGTGTCATAGTCTATATAAAGGCTGGAGACTGCATGCTTATGCAGGGCGTGTTTGGGCACGACCAATCCATTTATTCTGGTTTCCAGGGAAAATGAAGGTTCATGCATACACTTCTATCATTCCACTAAACCTGTTTTTGCCCACACATTTGTCAGTAATTATATCATTCAACCACCTACATTCTCAGGGGGCAGCTGTGGGACCAATGCAGTGTAACTGCACCAGTAGCTCTAGATAGTCTCTGCTGAACGTTTAAGGCCCCAGCTGTGTCCATGTTCCTCACCTGGTTTCTCTGCCGACCCATGAGCAGCACACAGAGGACGTACAGCACCTCCACCTTGTACATGATCTCATGCACAATCTTCATGGACTGCGGGAGCCGGTGTCTCAGTGGGCTGGTCGCCAGGCTGCTCTCATCAGATGATTCTGAAAGCATTGGGCAAGGCATGCCGCTCTGTCAAACAGGCTGCCACAGACCCTCCTTCCCAACATTTCCCAACAACAACCATGTCTGTCTGAGGTTATTCAAGGACAAAGCCGCAGTAGCAAATGGATTCAAACTTGCGGTTTAAGTATAGTTCCTTAATCATGCTTAATCACGCTTTGCTACCCCTGCCAGGCCATGTCAACAGACTGCCTCAGAATGAATCACAAGTTGGAATATTTGCTGAATATAGGAAAGCCACAATGAGCTGGCAATTGGTCAGATATCCTGAAAACAAGTTTTCATTTGCAGTTAATCTGGCAAGAAATATTTGGCCAAATAAATAAATAAATAAAATACACATTTGAACATTACAACTGCTGAACATTATAACAGTTAAATATCTCTGGAAAGCCTATTCTTTTACTTTTGCCATTCCAATGTGAGGGCAGTATAGCAAGGACAATTTCAACATCAATTCTTGAGAAACATACCAATCAATAACTATTTAGCTACCCAGAGAAATATCATTGCTTGGCCTGTATGCCTAGTGAAAGACAAAATTAAAAAATGACAACTCAGTTGTGATTAAATCAAGTTATTCAATCACAAGTTGATTGAGAACATATTAATTCTCAAAATTTCATCCTGCAAAGACAAAATTTAAATCAGTTCTAATCCAGTAATTAACCTGCGTTACATATAGGATTGCATAGAACAAGCATATAAAAGTTTTAAAGTGAGGACAGGCGAAGGGAGGTGAGGTGTAGGCCCACCTGTGCTGCTGTGCTCCGCCTCCTCTGTGGCCATCTGCATGAGGGCGTCCAGCACCAGGGCGTTGTCCAGCCAAGTGTACCAGTCCTCCAGCTCCTGCAGGAAGTTGGAGGTGCCCGTGGCTTCTGACACCTTCCGAGTGGCCAACTTGCACAGTCTCTCAATAAAGCCGGGTATGTTGAGGAGAGTCACTGAAACATAGAGAGGAGAGGCCAAAGTTCAAAACTTACATTCACTGGAATAAATATTCAATCGTTCAACTCTTTACTTTCAACCGTGGAGTTCCTATAATATTGAGTTCAGAATAATGTGGAGCTAATTTAATATTATTTGTAATCTATATCACTAATATGAGATGGCACTCTGGTTGGCATGAGGGTCATATTTCCAGTTCAGCTCTGGTTATAGTTCCTGCTTTACCTTGGTTGACTTCTGCGCGTGAGGGGCTGGCGTTCTTCTTCTGCTGGGCGTTCTTTGCGAGGAGGGTGTGCTTGTCATCGTTGCCCACGTCGGGCTCGGAGATGGTGACGGACAGGATGCGGCAGAAGTTGGCAAGCTGCTGCTGGTCGAAGCTCTGGACCAGAGTGGGCAGGTTGGGGATGTCCTCCAGTTGGATCATCTCCTGTGACGTGGTGAGGAAGCAGACGCACCATGGTCACCACAATGTACACCACCGTGTGCGTATAAACACTGCTGGATACATTCAAATCAGTTATCTGCTTCCATGACTTGAGATTAAGAGGACGATTTTAAGAACCAGCAATGGTCACCTTTTTGACCCCTAGGATGTCTTCGATGAGTGTGGCAGTCTGCAGAAAGGTCTTCTTATTTGTCATCAGTGTGAACAGAAACAAAACAAAGTCATTCCTCGATGCAAGGCTTTTCGTGACCCCTTCCGTCTGAAAGAGAATAAAGAGGAGGTCAATCCCCAGACAGCATCTGCATGTGATAGTTTAGTCATGGCCACAGGTGAGTAAGATCCAAGTACTGCAGCAATGTTAGATTCAGCCAGGTACAGTTAATGATGGTAAACAACTGAGACAAGGATAGTAATGATAAAAAGGCATTTGCCACAGAATTAATCAATAACATTTTGCCATGCTGAACTGCAAATGAATCCATAATCTATCCTCTCTCATGATAAAACTGTAACAATTTGCATAATCAACGTAAGAACTTACACATATACAGCAGTTGTATAGAACACTCAAACAGTCCTTCACCAGATCATCACTCACTGTGGATAACAAAGGGTTGATAACATAGTTGGTAAAGAGAAAGTTGACAAAGCACATTATACCAGTTAACAGAAGCACAAAATTACAAACTATACTGAAATACATTCAAGACTCCCATCATGTTAACTGAATACCAGAAGAAATCTATAGAAAATTTACAGCTTGTTTAAATATCAATTATTAAACATTTTTTTCCAATAACTTACTTTTGGAGCTGTTCTTCTGTGTTGTGAGCGTGGGTCTCATTAGGATTTCCACAAGTAACTGCAAGCAATCATCATGAGTGTCAACATTCACCAGTGACAAACAAAAGTGCTCAGTTCATATTGCACCTTCTGAAATGTTTGAAAGAACATGCGAAAGACCCTGAAAACTGGAGGAAAACCTGTGAGAACTCACATCGACACCTCCAAAGAGATCAAACGTGTACGTGTTGGGAAAGGTCGACTCTTGAGCCGTCTTCCTGTCCTCAGTCACAAACGACATGGCTTCCATGGAAAGCAAGGATGACATTTCCTAAAATATGGACAAATTGCAAAGCATGAATGACCCTGCTGAGAGCTCACCAACCGCTCTACCAATACAGTGCAAACATCCACAAGCACAAACATGACAAATGTGCACACATTAAACTGTGGAATGCAAATACACATTTCCTAATCTCTGAAACTATAGAGAAGCAAGAACAGTAGCTTATGAATGAGTGCCACCAGTGTGCAGGAGTACCTTCACCACTCCGTGGGTCTGAGACAGATCGCTGTTGGGGTGGCTGCTTTCGTACAGCCTCTGCAGCAGTACGGGGATTCCATGCCATCTGGCTCGCTTGTCCCTCTCTTGGAGCAGAGCCTCGGGTATCTGGAAAAGCAGCAAACACACAATAGCGGTCGCCAATGTTGGAAAGGAGAGACACCACAATAAAAGAAATGCCACATTCTCACTATGCTTTTGGAAGGAAGAAAATCCTCAGGAATCACTCGCACATAACGGGAACGTACAATCTGGTACAACTGAGAGACTAATGTTATGTTTCACTTCAGACTCAGACAAACAAAGCCTATACTTTCGGTAGCCAACACATGCAATTCAAATTCTGAATCCCAACAATTCTTGCTGAAGGTTTTTTTCCTTTGAGTCATCTTAAGATCTGAAAGACCATGGGACTAACCAAGCAACTAGTACAAACTTCAAAGAGCTGCACCAATACAAATAAAAGGCTTGACAAAGACGGAGCACACTCACCACTCACTCTTACACTTTAAATGTTCTTTAAGCCATAAGATATATAAATTAATAGCTCATTTATAGAAATAAGAGGAAAATAATTCCATTTGATTTAATCAGGGTCATTTCTAAACACATGGGCTGAAGGTCTGGGAAGGTGTATAAATTCTGATATATGCACTTCACTCACTGACTGGTTAAAAAGTAAATTGCCACTCTGCCTAAAAAGACCAATAGTAATTTCCCTGTAGTGCGCAATGTAAGAATGTTATGTTTTTCAGGATAAACAAATTCAATTAAAATCAGAATCAAATAGGCCTAATGACAGCACACTCCTTTTTTTGGTTCTTTATGTAGAACCACTTAAAAAGTATGACTGCATAGGGTCTGTAAAATGTTGGGAGGATACCCTTTATTTATTTTTTTACATGGCAAAGATGCCAGTATGCATGGTTAGAGCCTTGTTAAACAATGTGAACTGTGAAGTCCTGCTGAAACAGCAGTAGCAGGGCTGAATGTGTCCAGTAACCCCACAGACCATCACAGTTTGCCTTAATGTTATTCAGAATCTCTCACTGCACTAAAGCCAGTCCTCGGGTCTCAGGCACCCGCCATTGCATGCTTCTCTCCAATAGAGCCGTTGCAGCTCAGCTGTGCTCAAGGGAGAGGCCATGTGCACACATGCTGGCTTGAGCTATCCTGAACTGACAGAGAATGTCGTAGTGATGAAAATTAAATACATATTAATTATGTAGCACTGTATAGATACATAAATGTCTATATACAGTGCTACATATTTACATATTGCATATTGCACTAACCTGGTGGTATAATTTTCACAATGCACTGTAATGTGGACAAATTAGATACTATATTTAGTAAATTACTTGCATTTTAGAAGCCCATTGGTAAAGAGTTTTCGTTTACAGTGTGCAGTGTGTCTGGCCACGTCGTGAATCTCATCACATATGGGCGCTGATACTGGTAAGCTAGTAAACATACAAATGTTAACCAAGTGCAGTAAATTTGTGTGACGTTGCAGTGATAGACAATTTAAAAGCAATCACGTTGCGCCGATTTAAGGGGAATAAATTACTTTTACACATGCAACAAAATAAAACGGTATAAAACAAAATAAAACCGTATTCACAGGGGACATTTTAGAAGAACACATATTGAGTATTCCACTGAAAACATTCCATGGGAAACAGCACCCAAATACAACTAACAGCTAACCATATGTCAAAGAAACACATAAACCTTAAATTAACCTACGATTGCTCGTGGAAAAAACGGAATAAGTGTAATGTGGCATCCAACATCAATAATACTTACAAACCTTTGTCTAAAAACGTGGCATAACAATTTACGTCAGGCAACGTTAGCAAACTTAAACTGTTAATTTAGCTAGGTTGTTAACATAACAGTGGAGTGAGTGAGAGCACGGAGGCGGATTGTCTCGCTGGACAGCTGGACTAGCTAGGAAACATTACCCAACTACAATTAGCCAATGTAACGACATGTCATGTTAGCTAATGAAAAATGGTTAACAATACCTAGCTAAAGATCAGGAAGTTCACCACATTCTACTTTTCCCACAAGATCAGCTAACGTTAGCCTAACTAGTATTAGGCTAACTAGGATAGGATCCATTATTTTTTTCTGTTGTTAGCTAGCTATAGCTAGGCTACGAATGACGGTAACGTTAGCTAGCTAGCTAAATTAACGAGACAACAAACTAGCTCTAACATTAAATGGCTCATCTAGTTCGTCAAATAAAATGTACACCATCGTTCCTGGACTGCGAGCAAATGTTGTAGCTAGCCATCTAGCCATCTAGCCAGCGAACTAGTTAACTGGTTGGCGTATCTGCAATTAGCATATAGCTAGTAAATGCAGCTACCGTCGGTAGATAGCTAGCTAGCTTGTTATAGATAACCTCAAGTTTTAAATAATCGCATGAGACTACGTGATATGATCATTTGATAGCTAACGTTAACTATAGCCATCGAGTAGTTTGCACCAACGCATGCTAAATTCGCAGTATAACGTTAGCCTAGGTCACTTCAACAAAAGACCATAAAATTACAATTCACGTCATCATCTTGGAAAGCTGGTTAGATGGCTTACTAAAACGAAACAACATAAGTTACATTTCTAAGAGAATACTTTATGCCTATAAATTATAGCAAAGATAGATTACATAACCGGAAACTCATGTTTGGAGTAATTCGATTCCAGGCGTTCAGTGAATACCCCCTCGGCGGCCATAGAGAACATTTTAATCTGGACAGAGACGAACTCTAGTTCCCGGACAGCGACGGCCTTCGCTTCTATTTTGAATTTGACAGGTTAGATTGCGGTAATTCATAGTCTCTTTTACCTGTGTCCCCCGGCTCAGTCCCCGACCAGTAATTTGACCATGTCTAATCCTGGAAAGAATATTCCTACTTCGGCTTTTTCGGGTTAACCCAGTCCGAGGGGACTCGGCACCCACCGACGTCGCCATTACTTCTTCTTCCTGAACTGTTCCAAACAGGAAGCTGCGGGTCGTAGTTCGATAAATTGGCCTTAGTGTATACAGCACCACCTGTCGGCGAATACACTAAAACGTACTCGGACGCAGCCAAAATAAATTGCTAAATAGCAATAACAAGATTTCATTCACAAAGAGTATGTATTGCATGTAACTGGAAGGCGCATTCTAGGGTCCAACAATAATGTAGTTAACATAATGTTTTTTTATTAGAAACTTGTTTTTATTTTATTTTATGTTTTATTACTAACTACAAGTAGACACCCAAGATCACTTTACAGGGAATAAGAATCAGATCCAAATACACAGTAACAGAGGGGGAACATCAAGACATTGAACAATGACATTTCACTTGATTGAAATAGACAAGATTTCAGTTAGTGGAATAGGTGCAGCTGTTGTAGGCCTGTTGAAAAAAATATTGGCATGCTTGGCATGTTTCTGTCCAAGCATGGCCATGCACACCTAGAAATGTGAACCATTTCTAATATTTTATTGATGTAGGAATACAGGAATATACGATGAAAAAAGGCCATGTACACCCTTTCGGTTCTATACTTTTCCGGCAGCACTGTATAAAGCCTGAACTGCACATCCTGGTAAGCTATTCAATGCACTGATAATAATAGCTTAAAAATACTGTGAATCATCAGTTCAAAAATGACCTTTAAATTATTGCCTACTGGCCCTTGTTCTTCTAATTTTGACCTGTATTTCATGTAACAAATACACTTTCCTCTGGAGAAATTTGCCTGTGTATACACTTTATGACCCAAAATTAGTAGTACAACACAGTAATACACTGCATACCTGTTAATAAATACAAACTTTTATTTTTTATTTTTTAACAACAAATCCAATCATGTGCTGTCAGTGAAGATCTGACCGAGAACGGCAAGTCTGGAGCTGAACGGTTGCATTGGGCAGGACAGTGCCCGAGATTTCCTCCTGGCCCCAGGCTTGAGGGCTATACTCTCAGAGGAGACGTCTGCAGGGTCGCCCTCCTCTCCCGTTTGGGCTGCAGATGGACCGACTGGCTCCGAAAAGCTGAGCAGGATGTCCTGAAGCTCCCACCTCTCCCCCTGCGCCCTGCTGCAGCAGTGCAGGGCGGCAGGGTCCAGAGGATGGGCCTCTGTGTTGAAGATATAGCCCCCGGCACCCAGGACGCAGTCCCCCTGAGGGCCATTGCCTGTGTGGAACTGAGAGCCACTGTTGTGCAGGAAGTTGTCTGGGTCAAAGAGGAGGTAGAGGTACTTGACGGTCTCAGCTAGGAAGAAGGACTCCATGCGATTGTCCAGCTTGTGATCCCTCATATCCTTTACCTGTGCAGGGAGGAGAAACTTTTCTCACTCATACCTTCCTGATACTTACATTTCTCATACACATAGCTAAGGAAATTCATGCAAATCTGGTTAAATCAGCCAAGTGTGAAAAATATGATCACAATGAAAATGCAGTATTTTGCACAGTGTGTGAGGATACCAGTATTTCCATGGGTATTTTAGTAAGTCTTTCTCGCCTGTGTGTAATATGAACGATGAGCCACTCACACTAGCAAAACCACAGTGGACTCTGGTGATCTTCTCGATAGACTCCACAGCATCACGGCCCAACTGCAATACGGTGGGGTCACCTGTGGCCCGATACAGGTACATCGCACTCTCTATCAGCTCTGTAGTAAACACAAACACATGCACACACGCACGCACACACCTTATGATAAGCAGTGGGATAATTGGCAGTCTGGTAGAAGACAAATAAAAAAATATGAGAGGTGGATTATTAATAATCTGGAAAATGAAGGTAGGTGGATACGTGATGTACAGTAGGTATATAACGGATACAAATGGTTGGTTTCAGTGATCCACATGCACATATTTCCACATGAAGCTAGAAACCAGTTATACCTTTGAGCAAGATTACCCTCTGTTCCTATGGTTTCAGTAAAAACACATACTATAGTATAACTTAATACTTTCTAAAAAAGTTTGCTAATTGCTTGTATGGTCATTTATGGACAGCTGTTTAAATTCAAGAGCCCTTTGTGGGATTGGTGTACCTGGCCGCAGCGGGTAGCCCTCTCTCTTATCCACTGTGTATCCCTGAGGAATGCTGTAGAACTCTGGCAGGCCCCCAAACTGCCGCCACACAGTGTAGTAGTTGTGGAAGGTCCTCATAGCATTTTCCAGGTCACCAAGCAGGCTCTGTCACACATACAAACCGTGACTCTACATTTCTGCACAAATTACAATACTTCTATCCTTTCTGCCTGTTCCAGTAAAAGAGGTCAGAATGACTCATTTAAAGGGACAACTTTGAAGACTGAAGTCAGACAACTGCAAAGTATATTTGGTAAAATCCACTGTGGTAAAAATTGAGACAGAAAAAAAAACATTTTTGGGGACTTCAGTGCATGGCAACCAATCAATCACATTTAGTGTAAAAGTGTACGAGCACAGATTACTTTCATAAGGGTATCGCAGAAATTGACATCAATCTAAGCAAATGGAAATAATTTAGTTTTACTGGTATTTACTGGTATTTCATAATGCATCAAATTTGGTCAGATGCAGTCGGCCAATAATTCTGAGGCCCAGTTCATGTACACTAAATTATTCTGCATGATTTCAAGAGAATTCTGCATGACTTCAAGATAATCCTATATTTTTATTTCAGGGAATAACTTGAATGGCCTTTAAGATATTCCCTGAAAGCCTCCCTGTGTCTATTGTTGTTGTAGTTGATGCATCTCTGTGTCTATTTTTACACCAAACAAATGACCCCTCAGGGGACTGTATAGATGTATTGCGTTGAGTAGCTCAGATTTAAAAATGTTGCTGTTGTATAATCGTCTGCATACACTGCCAGTACACCAGAAAAGGAAGCAGGGAGACCACAATGTGGGATGTTCGTTAATCCTAATGTTGTTTGTGGCGTATCATCTCTCACCTGCAGCCCAGGCCAGAAGGCCTCCAGGGACTGAAAGACTGGCATGGAAACAGTTCCTTTGTGCATCTGCACCCAGAGGTACCAGTCATCAAACTTTGTGTAGTTCTTAATGGACTTGTCATACTCTGCAGACACATAGCAATATAAAAATATTTAGCAAGACATTGTCCCCCCTCATGAGGCTAGAATTGATCAGTGAAGTTAAAACAGGTGTTCCTGCTCTTTTTGAATATAGAAAAAGTAAATAGCTGTGGTCACACTATAAACCATGAAGCTTTGCATTCGAAGATACCACAGAAACAAAGAACTGAAGTATTTACTCTCTCAGTTTCAAAAACCCAGATTGCCAGACCTTGAGAGATCAATATATTCTTGGCTTTTAACTTAATAACAACTGTGCAAGTGTGTTTCTGTTTACCTGCCGGTAATGTACACACTGTAATGACTGAATATTTGATCAACAACATTTGATTCTAAGATGGCAGCCCAGACAAAATGACTGGACTGGCATTCTGGCTCTTGGTAAATTTGCTCCATGTGTACCTGTATCTCATTTTCAGAGTTACCAAGAGAATGACTGCTAACAGCCAGTAAATAGTCCAATAAGTCACAGTCCTTCAATTCAAGAGGCACCAGGGAAATCAAATAAGAACGTATTTAAAGGCCCACATAAATATTTTTTGTGTTTTGAGCTTTTCATATCATCCAAGAGCTTTCAATTTGTGTTCCATACTGATCCAATTAAAACAATTGCAATTTTGGTAGAAGAGTCTAACTGCTATTTTTCCCGGCTTGTTTGTAAAACGATTACCCATGTGACATGACGTATGTTTTTGCAAAATTATTGACATTGCTAAAGTCATTCAGAGAACTGACCACAATTGAAGGAGGGGGAATTGGGCAAGGGATTAGGGACTTTTCCAAAAAACCTACTTCACTGCTCTTTGTGAACATTTGTGGGCATTTTAGATACTAAAACCAGGAAGAGAAGCTGACGCATGTTGGCCTTGAACTTACCTGAGAACATGGATAGCAATTCCTCATCTTGTAGCATGATGGCGCCCTTTACCAGGTACTCAAAGTAGGAGTCCACTCCAGCTCCTATACCAGCATCCTGAGCTACCCACTTGGAGCTGATGACATCAATGTGGTTTCCCACCTGATGGACACAGATAGACAGGGTAGCAATCAGGGCAATCAATTCCATATATCCATCAAAACAGGCTTTAAAAACTTGAGGAGCCTCATTCTGGACACGTCTGCAGGCAGCATCTGTGTCTCACCAGTCCAATGTCAGAGCGCGTTTTCCACAGTGATCTCAGCGCCTTGCGAGCCACGTCCTCAAACACCGGGTCACCCGTGAGCCGGCTCAAGGTGGCAAACTCCAGGATGAAGGTGCCAACACCAGCAGTGCAGGTGACCGGGGTCTCTGTGGGGTTCACCCCCATCAGCAGGTTCACTGTGCCATATGGCATCCCCGTAGGAGTCTGGAACGCTGAAAGAGCAAGAGATGAATTGACTTCACTTCTGCCATAAGACCCACTTGTGTTTTAAAATTATTTTCATAATGATTTTTTTTTTAGGCCCACAGTAGGTCAGGATTCTGTTTTGCAGCCAGAGGTAATGTCTGAGAAAAGTAAAAATAGAGTGAAGTCATTGTTATCCTCACTTTTTATTTTGAGGAAATTCAGCGGCAGATCACATTCACACCATGTAAAAATAGCATCAGAATGTATCAGATGAATGTAGTTTTTTTTTCAGTGCAGGAATTGTGTAAAGCACTAGAATTAACCAAACAGATCCATTGTTTGGCTAAAGAAAACCCTGAGCAAATCAGATAACATAAAAAACAATCCTCATGGGGGAAACCAATACATACATGGGCTGTATTCTTTTAGGCACAAAGAGTGGCAAAACGAATGTGAGAAGATGTGAGTAAAATAGATAAGTACTTGCAGCCTTTCCAAGTGTCATGCATTACAGACTGATTTACTGATTTAATCATAGAAATAATGTTCTATAAAAGTAAAAACAGCTAAATTCCTGTTATGTGCGATAAGAAATATGTCGAATGTCAGTACAATTCTGCGAACAAACCTTCTGCAGCTGCAAATGTTAGAGAAATTGAGTGAAATCACTCAATGGAAAGTAACAGATTTAGACACAGTAAGTGGTGTACTAAAAGAAAGGGAAAGGTGACTCAGAAAAGCATAAGCACCACGCCATGCAACACATCAGGGGAAATGATACATTTCTAAGTGTAAGAATCAGTGAAAATGCACTTCAGAAAGCTCTTATGTTCATATCATATACACTAGCATTTCAACTCTCTTTTCATGCTCAGTGGGCACATGTTTTCAGTGTAGATGTAATTAAAGTAATTCAATAAAATGAATATTTTGACTTCATGTCAGCAGGCACTTTAGATGGATAGACAGATAGATAGTTGCATTTATATTGTGCTTTTCTCTTTCAACCACCACCAATGTGTAACACCCACCTGGGTGATGCAAAGGCAGCCATTTTGTGCCAGAATGCTCACCACACATGAGCTGAGGTGGAGAGGGAGAGTTTATTTTATTTATTTATTTATTTATTTATTTATTTATTTATTTATTTATTTATGTTTACCTTCTAGCCATGACAATTAGCTACACAGACATGGATTCAATGAACATTTGTCTTTAAATTCGACCGACAACATCTGAATTTCTTTCTTCACAAACACAGTGTGTCACTAAAACCCACCAAACAGAATTTGTTAAATCAAACTGTAAGGCTTGCAAATCAAAGTTCAGGAGAAATGTAGACTGAATTCAGGCCTTACATTTCCTTGTACACATTGGTCTAAAATATAAATACAAAATGTTTGACCAAGAAGGAATTTCAATGCTCAATAATAAAAAAGAAAAAAAAAGAAGGACTAGATCATTATCCATGTCTTAAAGTAGTCAGCTACAAAATACAAATCCAATTCCTTAGAAAGAAAATTAAAATGTAGGAAATATTTCTGCAATGACAAATGGAATAGGTAATACTGCACAAACTGTTCAGATAAAATCTACTGCTTCCTTTTCATAAGCTAAGCAATTTCCTATGCCAAAAGGCCTCATTAAAGAACACTTTTTAGGGCCCTAATGGCTTCTCATCTTAGCATTATAAAAAGTTATGTGAGTTTATGTCCCAGTACTTAGATATGTATACCCACTCATTAGAGAGGGGAAGTTTACCTCCTTCTCTGACTGGTCGTTACAGTCATGAGTAAAAAGGGAAAGGAGCCAGAGGAGGTGCCATGTTTTCATCCGATATCACTTGTAAATGTAGAAGGGATTTTCGCAAAATCACCTGAATGGACATATCGAAAATCTCTGATCTGACTTATTTGTTTTTAAAGAAAACAGGATATCAAATTATGTCAGTGTTATTGTGTGCCAGAATGGGTTGGGTTTTATGCACCATTCTCCATAATAAAATGTGTTTACAAAACAAAGACTCATGTCATGCCATGTCATGCCAGACTGTCAGCAGTGCATTTCTCTCACCTGGCAGAAGTTTACGAGCAGCTTCCTCTGCCATGCGGAGAAGAGGTCCAGAACAGGGCCACCCCACCTCTAACTCCATCCCTGCCCGTTTCGAGAGCAAGTGAGCTGAGAGTAGCCCCCCCACCACTGAGGACACAAACAACAGAGTTCAGTTGGTCTTCTCCTGTGGTCAGACTCAATCATAATGCACCTCCAACCCAGGCTACACTTACAGTGTACCCTAATACCCACACCTGCTGAGACTTTGACTGATTGTCCATCTTCAGGCCTATTGTGGTGCAAGAGCTTCAGCTTAATACGATTACTCAAGTTCCACCTAAAGTTCCAGAAGCTATAATAAACAAAGTATGCCCTTATGCATAAGAATACACCAGTCATCATTAAGCCTTCTTTTGCTGTGAGACCAATGGTCACACTGCTTCAAGACTCACCCCGAATGTTTGTTTCAAAGACAGAGGCATTTACATCAATGTCAAAGTCCACAGTGTCCTGCAGCAAAGATGCTACACGTTGAAATTCAGTATGGTTTCCTAAAATCTGAATTAGAGAAAAGTCCGGGGAAAATGTTACACAAATAACTATAGGCTACATGACCTGTTAAATTACACATATCTGACACAACTTGTGTGACACATCAGAAGATTTCATGAACTTCTGGTAAAAGTAGATTAAAGGACCTATGACAATGCAAGTTATTATCAGAATTGCTATAAACGACTATTTCTACATATGCTACATATCAAATCAATACTACACATTTTAAAGATTTCAATAAAGATGAGCATACCAACAGAGTATCCAGTGCATCTATTAAAGTCAGGGAAAAGCTGCAGTAAACAAAGAAAAAGACATTATTTTCATATAAAAAAATTAACAAAAAACAAACTGATTTTACCGTAGATTAGAGGATTGGAGGGATAGTACCTGCCCCAAGTATCCTGTCCATCACAAGTCAAGGGTCGCAGCTCATCATATGGAAAAGCATTGTCCAAATAACTGTTATAAGCGTGATAAAACATAGACTTTATCCTTTCTCTGTCGGGAAAAACAAGAATACGGGGTTCGTTAGGAGAATAAAACGCAAATAACTGAATCTCTCTACATTCACTGTAGCCTGTGATACTGGTGTAGGCTACATGCTCTGCATATCTAGCAAGCTTTAGATATGAGTAGTATATAAGTAGGCGAAGCAGTGAAGCTGAGAATCATACCTTGATGTCTAACCTGCTTGCAAACGTTTTCATGATCTAGCTACTGTGATGAACTACCCTAACCTTCTGTGCATATTATGTATGTATATTACCTAGCTAGGGTATATACAACTGCAAGTTGCACTCCTGCTAGGCTTGTTTCTAAAATGTCAATTAGGTTCCTACCTGTACTGTGCCATTTCTTGATCAGTACCCTCTTCTCCTTTTGCATGATTGATGACTGGCAAGACGTGAAAAATGCATAAGATCGTAGTACACAGATACTTGAGCATGAAGAGGCGAGAGACTTACAAACAGCTAAGTTTATTTAGGCAACATGAAAACAAATTCGCGTCTCGACTCGAATGAGGAAGTGAATTCACCGGGCATGCGCCAACTCGTGTGCTGACGAGCATCTCTCAGCGTCACTTTCCTGACCCCTATTTAACTATATTTACAGACGGGTATTATCTCTGTATGAAGTTATTATTTCAGAAGTGGGTATTGCTTTGTTGAAACAACAGTTTTTTGTAAAAGTTTTTTTTTTTTTTTAAACATTTAAATTTCCCTCTCGTAAGTGGAACTCTGAGTTGCATATTGGCTAGCCACCAAATAGTAGCCAACATGGATGCCATGATTTTTTTGAATATTTGTTCAATTTCAAAGCAATTTACAAACATATCGGCATTCGTCATAATTTAACTTTTATATAATATATATATATATTTGAAAAGTCCGTACAAAACTAAACCAAGCAAATTGTAGAAATGTATATTGTAGAAAAGTTTGATAGAAAATGTATAAGAATAGAATCAAGTGTCAGAGGAAAAACTTAGGAAGTAAATAAATAAAGACGGAAAGAATGAAAAGGAAAAGTGCGTCACAGGGATGCCATGATTTTGTGCATTGACTAACTAGCAAGCTAATGATTTATAAAAAATAAAAGGAAATATTGTCACTATAAACTCTATAATGCTGGCATACAGTACAATCGACATGGCAAAATTGTACTTACATTCTTGGTAGCATTCAGGTTATCTTATTTGTGTGGCAGGCTCTTGGTCAGTGTTGTGCCCTTTAGTTGGATACAACCACATATCGCAAGACGGCTACTTGAATTTCCTACTCATACTCTAATTTTGTGGCAAAAAAAAAACTTATAGGCTGGTACATGTGTCACTCATGATAAAGATCATAACACTGTCTTAAGGTATCTTTTATCTAGCTTAAGCCCTGTAATGTTACTTCAGTGTCACACAGAACCTAAGCTATGTAAAAATCAAAAAATTAAGACTGAGATCCTGAGTGTTATGGTCCTTATTATGAATGTCTTTATATAGTTTAGATTCCAAGGACCTATTGAAAAGGAAAGGTCTGACAGGAAATCTGTTGTTTTTCAGCATGCTTGTGATTTAAATTCCAGACTGTAATGCTAACAATAATTTTTCAGATTCTTAAAGATATGAATCAAAGAGTTCCAGACTGACTGTTTGGTATGAGACCAGAAGTGTGCTGAAAAATATATAATAAAAAAATAAAAATAAAAATAAAATAATGTACCATATTAAGACTGAAATCTTTTTTGCAAGGAAGATCTGACTTAACACACAAAGTAACTAAGGCAGGCAACATCAGAAATGGTGAACTGTTTTGCCAAATGACAGGTGTGAAATTAAATACTAGTTTTAAGGGTTGTGTTTAAAAGGTGTTTGAAATATTTTATGCAGCTTGCTTGTGGCACATTTGCCTTTGAGGAAATGGAAGTTGCGTGAGTTTTGCATTACCATGGAAACTTCACTTCAGGCAGGTGTGTGAACTGACGTGTGAAAATTTGAGAGGATTGTTCAACAGGATGCCGTGCATCTTGCATCAATTACATTTAGTTCATATTCTCAATGTAAGACATCCAGAGGAATATTATCTCTTGCTTAATATTAAGCAGGGTAAAATCCATAATTGCAGAATATGCAGTTTCCAGTTGAATTGTAGATTATTGAATACTGTAACATGTGGGTTATTTTCACAAATTATACAACATTTTTGTAAGTTGTGGGCTTGAAATGTTGCATCCCTATTTTTAAATGTTGCATCCCCCATCGGTGTATGGAGAATTTCCATTCAAAATTGAATTTAGTCTAGGACTAGGCTTAATCTGTGTCTGTAAAACTGGTAATTTACTCTATGTTCTAAAAAGGGTATTCATCATAACATCCCGCTAATGTGTATTAAGTTGAATATAATTATGCTGTTTTATTTTATTATTATATATATTATTATTTTATTGCATAAATATATTTTATTAGGCTCATATCACACATATTCTCACATTTAATGAATGACAAAATGACATAATTTGCTGTCAATCTAAAAGAAAAGATTATTATTGGAGAGAATTCTGAAGTAGTAAGCATGGCCCGACTTTAAAATAACAAAATGAATGCTTGTTTATCAGTCAGGAAAAAGGCAGATAAACATGTTTATAATGTTTTTTCACATATCAACAGATATAACTGGCACATACTTCTACCTCTATATTTTCCACTCCGGGGCTGCTGTACACACATCCTTGACCATTTCCTGTGCCTGGGCTGAGCTGCGGTTTATCATAAAGGTGTCAAGACCAAAACTTCATATCTGCTGCTAAGAAGCAGCATTGTTATTTAGTTTGTGACTGCACAAATAAGAGCTGCCTGCAGATGCATCATGTTCTTAATTCCATCAGTTAATTTCTAACAGTTTCCATGCACAGTTCTGAAAAGTATGAGCTTCATCAGAAAATGTGATGGCACATTTAGGTTTAATCTAATCATCTGAGAACCTTGCTCACTTGAACATTGTATCAGCTGTAATCAGACATTGGATGACGAATGGAAAAATGAGGTTTGAAACAAACATTTACAAGTGCAACATATTACAACATTACCCCAAGTGTAGTTTGCAGTACCATGAATGGACTAAGTATTATATCATGACCACATTCTTCTTTGACAGTCAATTTGGGTGATACACAGTAATCCAGTTGGCACAGCATTGTTAACATGATGAAAAGCTTTCACAGAAACTTGTCCTATGCCAGTAATATCAGCAGTGCTCTTTCCAGGAAGTGATTGAGGTAATCCACATCCTTGATAAAGCTACAGATTGTTCCACAAATGGAATTGTCACACATCTTAATGTTCCATAAATAGACCATTCCCATAATTTTACACAATATAAAATGTACTCTTTTCATCGACACAAAATGTCTTGTACTGTCACTTTAGGTCCAGTGTCCAGAAAAACCATTGGTGTAATCTGAGCTGCATAGATTTAGATCCATGATCAGTTTACTGTCTGTCCAAAAATAATTTAGTCGAAAACAATATTCCATTCACCTTTTCAGAGAGTAAGATGATGCCTATAGGTACGGTATGTACTTTCAGTCTGTGGCACCTTTCCTTTTGGTTTACTGCTTTGCTAAAGACCCACTGGAAGTGGCAATCAGGCCAAAGCAGCCTCCTCCTCCAGGGGCCGGGTCTTGGAAAAAGGGAGCATCTTCATGGATGAAACTCCTGTAGCTTGGCCTCTGCGAACAAGCCTGCTCCGACCACTATTTGTGTTGTGGTCGTGAGTGATCTCTCCTTGAGGAGTGAAACTTGTCTCCACTTTCAGGTATTCCAGCTGAGATCACAGTCCTCACTGTTCCCTTCGTCCGTCATAAACAGGTATGAGTTGATGGCTTCCCTTAGTCCCTCACTGACCAGGGACTCTTCTGTGTCTACTTTGTCTTTGCTGAAGATCATGGAGCTGCAGACAGACAGACAGGTAGGGATTAGAGAAATCTGAGACAGACACTCACATAGGCAGAAGGAGGGTTCCTTCCCAGAAGACATATTCCAGCAGTAGGGGAGACCTCACCTGTCCACATCCTTCCAGTTTAGGGTGGCCTTCCTTACGACCATTGGTGGGCCGGTGACCATAGGCATATTGTTAGATTCAAAGATGAAGCACGGTTCTCTCAGTAGACAGCAGAGTCCATCAGCCACCTCTGCAGAGAAAGTCCAGTTACAGCCACTTTAATGGAGCTTTCTCAAAAGTGACATAAAATATGTGAACTTTAAATTGGCACTGTAACCAGGCAAATAGGATGCAAAAAATGAATCTTTAAATTAAAGATTTAAATTAAATCTTTAATGAACTTTGTAGTATTGTTATTTGGTAGTTACATTGGCAATTCATAGAACAATATAAGTTACTAAGAAAAGACGCAGGTATGACCTTCAGTGAGAAGTTGCCAAATTTTAAAGAGGTATCACCATAAATTAGGCCACAAATTTTAAATTCCTAGGCTTTATTAAAGAATTCTCCCATCTGTGCTCCCACATGTGTGCAACACTCACCGGAGTAGTGGTCCACCAGCTGGGATAGTGAGACGAAAGTGAGTCTGGGTGAGATGTAGTGCCAGCCATTTTGCAGCTGGTGTATGCGATAATGTTTCACACAGCCTCTTGCAGAGCTTGTGCTCCTTTTTATGGACAGCGTGTGGGCACCTGTCACACAGCAAGAAACACTGGTTAGCTCTCTGTCTGAATCGGACAAGTTCCCAATCCACTTTTACACTGTACAATGAAAACACATTAGTGGCTATTTCAAAACATCATCTTGATCTGTTTTGGAATCTGTATGCAAATCCTCCAGTGGGACATGGAGTATTCATATTGCACTTTTTTCCCCTAACTGCATTTGTATAATTGTGCATTTCCTGCCAGAACCTGATTGCCAGATTGCTTCCCTGAGGCACAATGTTACATATCACATGACTGCTTCTCTGTTTCCTTTCCCAAAGTATGCTTTGTAAAGGTAATCTTATTGTTTTTTAATGTAATGTTTTACCACAGTAAAGCATGTGGAGGGCAGGGGTAGAGGGATGAGAGGAATGAATGTGTGTGTGTGTGTGTGTGTGTGTGTGTGTGTATGTGTAACTCACCACTGCAGGTCTGGCTCTCCCGGATCATGAAGGACCCAGCCAGGTTATAAGGGAGCAGCAGAAGCTCTTCTGCCTTCTCTCTGCTGATGCCCTTATACTGCCACCTGCATAGACACAGAGGAGATATGAGGTCTACAGAGTCTGCGCAGAGATCAGAGAGGATAAGCCCTCCATACAGATGACAGAGACAGAAAAGCAATGTCCCTTTAACCCACAAGCAGATGGAAATAGCATGACAATTTCCACAGCTCCCCCCCCCCGCCCCATTGTCACCTTTCTGCAGTAACATGAAAGAGAATGTCCCTCATTAGGAAACTGTACTACAGCTTCAAGGCCCCAGCTTTCCTACTGGAGGTGAGGTGACATCACTGGTAAAACAGGGCTCAGCTGAGGTCTTGTCAAAACAGAAAGTAGCCCACTTTCCTGCCTGTAGTTCCCCGGTACTGACTGCACACAGTGCACTCTGACTGCATGTGGGTTAACATGGTCAGGGAACTGGACACAGCTACTGTGACAAGAATATGATAGCAGTCCATTTTAGGCCATTTAAGACTCACCTGTGGAACACTTTGGCAGTATAGCTGCTTGGAATGTAGCTTTCCTTGCCTGTTGCTGAGGAACTCACTCGCCACCAATCACCATCTCTGCAAGACAGATAGACCATTCAGACTGTGTCATAGGTAATTGTGCTAACCTTCTATTGGGTTTTCATGGTGCATTGAAGTCTTCAGGCGACTTGAGAATTTGTATGGACTGAATATCAATGAGGTAGGGATTCTTTTCTGCTCATGCATGAAACAACACCATCTGCTATTTGTTTTGGCAAAGCATAGGGCAGCCTGTGTACTGCATGGAGAGAAGAGCAACTTGCCAGGCCATTTCACCCACCATTTTGCCCTTTAGTCAGTATTTGTGCACTCTTACTCTGATAGGATGTTGAGCTTCTCTCCCGCACGAATAATGCAGTCCGTGAGATCTCCAGAAGGATAGTTGTACAGAGACACCACAACATGTCTGTTATCATCTGAGGATAGAATAGATTAAAACTGTTAGAACGGTTCTGCCATAAAAAGTAGGGGGGGGGGGGGGGGCGGGGAACAGAGACTTTATTAATTTAACTAGTACAAACATACAGTATTTCATCAAAAATGATCTCTTTTCAGCAGGGAAACTTCATGAAGAGGCCCCTCAAGTGATACTGAATTACTGACTGGAATTAAGAGCACAAATCAACACCTTGAGCGAGAGCTCAAAGTAGGTTGTAGTCGTTACCTGACCCTGATAACACTGAGTCTAAAAATAGCCCATCGTTGCTGCCTGACTTCACACTGCTTCATTTAACTTTCTCTTCCTTTCCACCAAACCTCAAAGGCTTTCAGTCACAATAAGTGAGGAGGAATGCTGATTGCTGTCACTGGATATTTATGGGTTGGTGTCTGGAATGGCATGATTATTCATTTAAAAAAATAATGTCACATAAATGAAGCTAGCTCTTAACAAAGTATATGGTTCTCTGTAGGCTACAAAACACTGGCTTGTATCCCAGTAGATCGAATGGAGGCCTGGCCAGTGGGAGCCATTCAGGAGCCAGTGTACGATCAGGGATTGGTGTGAAGCATGGAAATACGAAAAACAGTCCTCTGTGTTTGTACACCATAATTCTCTAAAGTTGACTAAATTAAATATAAATTAAATAAAATATGGTGCAAGTCAGCCAGCTAAACAGGTAGAGTATATTCTCTTTGACTCTGCTGTATGAAAGGATCAGGAGCCCTCTGAGGATGAACTGTTTGAAATCTGTCCTGGTTTTGGCAGAGCACCCCGAGGCCTGGCCAGAGGCTGGAGACACAACGTACCCACTGCGGGGGCCTCGGTGCTCTCTTCCTGGCTCAGTAGAGAAGTGTGCGTGGTGGAGCTCCGTCGATCTTTGCTGGAGCGACTTCCCATGCTGAAGTGAAGCTTTTATACTTGTGTGATGGGGAGGTTCTGTGGGCTAAAGAAAAAGACGGTGTAAGTTCATCCACAAGGCTGTTCATTACATTATGTGTCGTTTAGACAAAGCAACTTACAGTTGATTAGACTAAGCAGGAGACAGTGCCCCTGGAGCAATGTGGGTTACAGAGCCATGCTCAAGGGCCCAACAGCTGTGCAGATCTTATAGTGGCTACATTTGGGATTGAACCATCGACCTTGCAGGTCCCAGTCATTTACCTTAACCACTAGCCACTCTTTACCTTTCTTCACTAAAAATGTAATGCAAGTTGTCACATGAAACCAAAGAGTAGTTCAATGTATAACCAATCTGCAAATGTATTCTCCCTGTTCATGTGATTTATTTTAAAGAGGAACAAATGCGCCTGCATTTCCTTGTTAATAAAATCCCCTAAAACACACACACACACACACACACACACACACTCACAGACACAAACACAAACACAAACACATACATACACACACACACACACACACACACAAATTATAAAACCTATATCTAAATGAATGTTAAATATTTTAGGTACCAAGGTAATTCTGCTAAATCTGATGTTAAATAACTGCCCCTCACCCCCTCTTACTCATAAAGAGCACTAGAGGAGAACATAGAAAACCAACATTTTCCAACCACACTTGAAATGTGGCCGTTAGCATCCGGGGGTGGAGGGGTGGGGCAAAGAAAACAGAGTTCATCAGCGCAAAGCCCCTGGACACTTGTAAACAGTGATATTTTGCAGCAGTGTACCATTCACTCAGTGACTTTACTATACCCAAACATAAGGAATATGCAGATGCTGTAGAACAGGTTAAGTAATCTGAGGTAATGATATGCACTCCAGAGTGCTGAGTGCATGTGTGGCATTAATGCATGCCAAGGTCTGTTTTGAATATATATATGTTATATATAATGTATAATATAATACATTGGTTATATATATATCACTGAAAACACATGATACTTTTCCAAATAACAGGTGAATACATTTTTTGCTTAAGTTGCACATTTCAGTAAGTTGACTGATAATTCAAATAAGTCAAGAATTAGGAAAAAGAACCCCGCAAAATCAGGGGTCTCTGGATTTCACCATTATTTTTCTTTACAATTTAGATTAGGCTATCTGTACAATAGCCTCCAGGCATGCCTTTTTAATTATTTTGAAAAAAAAAAAGAAAAAGATATGACTGCAATTTCATCAACATTTTGTTTATTTCCCTCCCTCAATATCATTATTTTCCTCTTCCATTAAACAGAAAATTGCCACCTGTGCCACACAGATGGTACTCACAAGGGTATCTGGATCAGAATTAAAAATATTTGGGCACCTCATCTCAAAGACAAAAATAACTCTCACTATTTGAATAGCTGGGCAAATTATATATTGACTCCTGTGGCACAATTATTGGTATCAACCTCAAAGGTCACAGCTACAAATTTGTCTGTATCACCATACAAGCTGAGCATGCCATGCACTTAACATTAATATACCCATGGAAAGGGGAACAGGCTATGCTGATAGCTCACGTTCCAGGGTATCTGTGTTTCCATTCAAGAGTGATGCAATTCCCAGCTGCATCAAAAGTTAAACCTGTCGACACCCTCAACCTAAACACAATTAAAATCACAATTAAACAGTCACCATCACATTTGACATGGTATGTGACAAAAAATTCAAAATCCTCTCCTCATCCTAAATTTGTCTCATGAAAATGTATCAAATCTATTGAACTATTTGCCCTCTTGAGTCTCAGATGAGAGGAAATATGCACACCATCTTGAACTGTGATGCATCTCCAAAAACACGAGGTTGATAATATGAAGTTCAGGGTCACGTTGTTGTTATCAAGTGTTGTTTTTTTGTTTTGTCAAGGAAAAAGAAAAGAATAAAAATCATACTAATAATGGCTCTCTGTGATTTCAGTGCTAATTGACCATCAATGCCAGGACAGGAAAAGTGATCATTGATTGTGTTGCATGGCATTATTCAGTCCAACTGTCTGTTCAGGCTCAATCTTTAGTTATATTCAGCACTTAACTATTGAAGTTGTGGCATCTCATACTTAAGTACTTTGGTTGTCTGATATACACATTTTTATACCTCCGGAAGCCCCACAGCAAAAAGAGCACAAAGGCATGAACACCTGTGTTTAGATGAACATATGGGCAACTCAATGCTTAGAAATCTTGCAGACTTTTTGGTTCAATGAAACTATGAATTTACATTTGTGAGAAGAATCATCATTACAGTTTTCCATCTATTTGTGTAGCATTGCACAGGAATACTTTATTCCCTGTCAGATTAAGCACATCTGCATTTAACCATTAAATGTATCATGATAAAAAGTGATTGATCAAATTTGAAATTGATCAATCACTGATTTCTGGGAATATTTTTTAAATATTAAAGACATTTCATATTTTTATACTTTTATATTAATCGGAACCCACATATTTATTCATTCTACTTTACTGCAGCAACAATAAATTCCATAAAGGGTTGGGGCAGAGCCTGGATTATAACTGCATTCTAATTTACAAATTACACAAAGCCACCTATTTTTTAATCATAAACTGCCAGAGTAATTTCTTTTCTAGTGTGATTTACTTTCATTGCTGTATTACTTGTCAGACTGTTCCATTTATTTTCATTCTGTTATCTCATGATACATCCACAAATTATACATAATATTTATGTTGATCATTTTTCAATGAAAAGTTCCTGATCTGAAAAGTTCCTGACAGACAGCACACAGATCAGGAACATAAAAAGCCAACATGATGCTCTGATGAGTCCATTCTGATCCCATGCTTCATGTGCCAGTGAGAAGATGATGTTGTGTGTGGTGAATGAGGAACATAAAAAGCTGGTCTCTCATAGCAGGTAATAAAACATGAATCATACTCACTGCATTGCGTTTCAGCAACTGGTTCTCAGTTGTCCTGCTCACACCAGCAGGGGTTCTTCTGCTGCTCCGTTGTCCAGCTCACACCAGCAAGGGTTCCTTCTGCTGCTCAGTTGTCCTGCTCACACCAGCAGGGTTTATTCTGCTACTCAGTTTTCCTGCTCACACCAGCAAGGGTTCCTCTGCTGCTCAGTTGTCCTGCTCACACCAGCAGGGTTTATTCTGCTGCTCAGTTTTCCTGCTCACACCAGCAAGGGTTCTTCTGCTGCTCAGTTGTCCTGCTCACACCAGCAGGGTTTATTCTGCTGCTCAGTTGTCCTGCTCACACCAGTGTGGGTTCTTCTGCTGCTCAGTTGTCCTGCTCACACCAGCAGGGTTTATTCTGCTGCTCAGTTGTCCTGCTCTCACCAGCAGGGGTTCTTCTGCTGCTGATAGCAGTTGATAAAGATGTGACACTGCTGTGCTGAAACAGCAGTATATCTGTGTTCTCCAGTGCGTTAGGAGTGCGTAAGCATATGCAGATGTGAGTACATGTGGGTTCTTCCACGGGGTCTGGTAGAGAAAGTGAGGCACTCCTCCTCTGCGCTGTTCTTTGATGAAGGCCCTAGGCAGGTGGTGTATGAGGTGCAGAAGACACGCAGTAAGGTAAAGAGGGACTTTTATGCGCCTTACGTTGAAGCGGTTTCCTGTGACGTTAAGGTCTGAAACCCCTGATGAAAAGTTTTTTTTTCTGAGAGACAAAAAGATAGAGTGAGAGCAATGAAGGGAGGGAGAGAGAGAGAGGGAAAGAGAGAGATATGCAAGAAAGCAAATATTTCCTTCTGCACTGTAGTTCTGCCTTAGGAGTAAACAAAAACAAGGTACTTCAAGTTAAAGGTCAGATTTTAAGCATGTATTACAACTATTACAATGTGGGATCCAGAATTGTTGGCACCCTTTATATATACTCAGTGAGCACTTTATTAGGTATTTATTAGACTTATTGAGTTTTATGTTGCTTATGGTTGATGTGAACATTACCTGAAGCTCCTGACCTGTATCTGCATGATGTTATGCATTGCACTGTTGCCACATGATTTGCTGATTAGATAATCGCCTGAATAAGTGTAGTAAAGTAAAAATGTTCCTAATAAAGTGCTCATGAGTGTATGTGTATATATAATATGCACAGAAAATGTAAACTGCAAATTAAAAATAAGTTATTGACATAAGCTTAATTTTGTATAGTAGTGTCCTTTATTATTGATTAAATAGAATCAACAGTAGTCTTACATTTTTCAAATAAAAAATGTATTTCCCCAAAAACATGTTTCACAATTATTTGCACTTGGTGTAAGCTGGCAAAGATGACAACCATGAGCCTTTTCCTATCATTAATGTTAAGGTTAGAGGGATGTTTGACCATTCCTTCAGGCAGAACTTTTCGGCACGTTATCCTTGGGTTTGAGCTTATGGACCTTCAGGCCACAAGTTTTTCATGGGATTTGAAACTGAGGACTATCTACCTATGACCAAGTCTCAGCTTCCTAGCATAGACAAGGAAGACTAGGTACTTTGCTGAATTCATTATGCCATTCATCTTAAATAATGCCCATGGACAGTATAGCATAATATCTGCAAAACATAATTGAGCCACCTCTATATATCACAGTTGGTACGAGGTGCTTCTCCTTGTACGTGTTCCTGTTTTGCTGCCAAACATGGGATCGTGTGTAGGGCCAAAATGTAAAATTTTGGTCTCAGATCATAGCACTCTCTTCTAGTCATAATTCCAGTGAGGATAGGCAAACTTTATATATAAAAAAAAAGACCACCCGCTATATAAAAATGCATGGCATCTAATCCTACATAAGTTTCACCCTTCTTCCCTCCATTGGAATGACATGGTACTGCATGTGGTGAAACGTATGTCGGAATAGATTGCATGCATTTTGAAATATTGTGAGTGGTCTTTATTTCGTGGACACAAAAGTTACACAAAAAAAAGTTTTGAATGCAATTCACTTATGATTATCCGCTTTTAAAAGTACACAAATCATGTGTCTATAGACAAATTAATAGTTTAAAGCATTTTTAATCATGAAAAAACATGGTTTAAGCAGGTGGTTTTAATGTTGTGGCTGATCAGTGTATATAAAGTGTATAAAAACAGTCAATTTCAGAAGAAACATATCTTGAAATCAAATTACTATAAAGAATAAGTAAAAATAAAAAGTATTTTGACAACAGGAGGCATAAACGCAACTAATAATTAATCAGTTATCATAGCCTTTTAGTTGTCAACCATCAACAATAATTCTCCTATTACTTTGGAACGGACAAAAAAAAAAAATCTGACGCCTCTTGACACGCATAACAGCACCAAGACTGCGAATTCTCAACAAAACAGAACAGAGACAGTGGCAATATACAGCTTCTAACTTTATTTAACAATCAGTACAAATT
Source organism: Conger conger (assembly GCF_963514075.1). Taxonomy (NCBI): domain Eukaryota; kingdom Metazoa; phylum Chordata; class Actinopteri; order Anguilliformes; family Congridae; genus Conger; species Conger conger. The sequence continues at coordinate 29,510,863 of NC_083769.1, forward strand.
TATATAATCAGCAGACAGTGAGAACGTGTTCCCTATCAGGGAGTAAGAACATTTCAGCATCAAAACAAGTTCAGTCATGTCAGCAGACATTATCCACCAATAAAGAAACATTAATAATAATAATAATAATAATAATAATAATAATAATAATAATAGTAAAAGGCAAAAACAAACTCACATCAGAGACCCTAAATCAGAGGTGGGCAGTGAGGGCTGGATCCATTTCCAGTTTTTATGCCGACTTCGTCTTACTTAATTAGCCTGAACATTTACGCCATCTGACAACTAAGTTTCAGTGTCCCAATATGAAATGTTTTGCTGTGATCTTCTCAAAGCAAACCATGGTTAGTGTATTCAGCCAATTAGTTCCTTTAGCCAGGGTAATTAGTGGAAATGAATACCTGCATACAACCAGCCCAGCAGGACAGGAAATGCCCACCTGGCCTAAGTAAATGAAATAGGCCACCAGAAGGAAAAAAACTAAACAAAACACAAATTTTACAATGAGGATGGAGAAGTCAAATGAAACATTCTTGTACTGCTGTTGTTAATCGAGTTGTCCCAACAATGCATTTTTGACCAGGTGGATCAGGTCAGTACCCCATGTTATGAACGTGAACAGGGCCTGTAACAGTGCACACACCCTGGCAGTCCAGGGGTCACAGACTCTGTTCACACCATTCTGCTCCTGTTGGCATCTGCAGAGTACAGTCTAGATACCTGCATTTAAAATCTTCTGCACATTTCTTCCGAGCAGAACAAACCTGACTTTTGCCTGATATGTTTGGTCAAGTGGACAGAAGAACGTAGTTGCATGAATTTAATTGTATGCATTTTATTACAGCAACTTTGAAACGGGGGACAAAGTATTGATTTTGATGTGTGTTTCTCCCTCAATCATAAGGTTAAAAGGGAAGATGGCATTTCAAATACATACAACTGCATGTATGCACATAAACCGTGTTGGTTGTTTGTGTGTGTAAGTTAACAAAGGTTTGACTGTTCATTCCAGTTGTCTGCAATTTTATATCCTTATTACTGAATAAATCAGCAAACTACCAGGGCTTTACATGACCAGCTCCATGATTTTAGAAAAGAGACAAAAAAACCCCCAAACAAACAAAAAAAAAACAAAAGGAAAAAAAAAACACTAAAATTGCAGCTCTAGCTCTAGATACATCTAGACAAAGCAAACTTTCTTTTAAATACACTTCCATTTATTTTCATGTACAACAGGGTCATGCTGTAAATAAGGTATAAAGGTACAGAACTAGAACAGGTATGTCTAACTATTTTGCAATAAAGGTAAGCAGATTATCGTCACAAATCACAAAAACAATTTAGAAAAGACCAATAAAGAAGATTAGTGTATAGATGCATGTATGCAAGTGCCTTTGTTTAAGTGTGTCTAGGAATGGAAGATTGAAAGGAGGGAACAAATGGGGAGGAAGAGGTAAGAGAAGGAGTTTGTAATTGGTCAGGCCGGTACACAGATGAGGAAGACCTTGGAGAGGGGAATATTGTTCATCTTCACACAGTGAGATGTTTTCATCATTCTTCCTGTAACTTAAGTTCATGAGGAACAAGAAAAATGCTATAAAAGAAACCAAACATGACTGAATAGTTCCCTTCACAAATGAAGGTCCAAATCAATACAAGATTGACTAATGTACTCGTAACCAAATCTACAGTAACTGTCGTGCCATGAAAGGCATGCACACAGCTGGGTGAACGTAGAGAAAATGATAAGCTATTGAATGTTCTAATATAAGGCTTACATTTTTTCAAAAATGTTGTCCCCTCACGGTTCCTTTTAGGGCCCTCTGGCCTCAAATGGTATTTGGTACACACAAGGAAAGATGAGGGCTGGGAGGAATCTCTAGCAGGCGTAAGGGAGGACGGACTCAGGGGTGCTTAGCAGGAAACCTCCATGGTCTGGGGCCGGGCCTGGGTGTCGTGGGCAGCGGCGGCCGCAGTGGCCCCCTCCAGCTGGGTGTTGGTGTGCGTGCGGCTGCGACTCCCCTCTGCAGAGCCCATGCTGGAGGAGGAGTGCGTGCGGGAACGGACCAGCCGCGTCATACTGGCTGTGGGCACTGGAGAGAGGGAGAGAGGGAGAGAGAGAACAATGAGACCTGTCCAGTATGACCACAGGCCAGGCAGAGGAATGGGTTGTGGGGTGAGGTGGGAGGGAAGTCAGGTGAGGGAGCACATGACCGTTATCAACATTCCCATTAAAATGCATTGGTCTGCAGCCCAGGGAGAATAATGATGTCTCCTACAGTCATATGCATCTCCTTTAAATCAACATCATCAACAAAAAACAGTACTATTGTAAGTGCATGCTATTATTAAGGATCAATTACGTCTTAATTACAGGTTTCTTCGAATGCCTTTGTTTGTAGAATTGCTAAACAAAACAAAATCCATCTTAAGAAGATGCCAAAACAAACAATTCTATTCACCATTTCTGCATTATTTCATCCCAAATGTTTAGTACTATAGATTAGGTCATTATTCTCCCAAAAGAAAACACTGGATTAAGTAAAGTTTCAATTCATTTTTGCTGTTTGAGGAAAAATGAATAAACAGCGCTGGTACTGTGTGAAGGATGTGGCATGCACGACTGAGTTGAGGTATCTTATATTCAACCAAAAACACATAACGGCAGAATCTCAAAATGAAAAATACAAGGTGTGCAAAATGGTACGCTCGCTCGCTCTCTCTCTCTCTCACTCTTGCACTGCACATTTAGAAATCAAGAACAATATAATCATGAGCACAAATGCATGCTGTGAAATTCATGACACAACATGAATTTGTTGTTGATCGTTGACAGGGTGGCAACCAGCAATGGGCATACGGGTGAAAAAGACAGCGCTTTGGGCAGAGATGACAGGCTGCTGGGTGTAATCCTGGTACCTGATTCGTTGTTCAGGTGGCTGAGCTGAACATAAGGGACTGTTAGCATTGACGATGGGGCAGGAAAGAGGAAAGGAAGAAAAATAAGGAGGGACATGGAGATATGTTCAGGTTATTGCTTTACCTTGTGAAAAAAGGCTAGCCCCAAAAAACAGACCCATGTCCAAAAACTCATTTTCACCTGCCTCTGTATTCCATACTAAGCCACAAGCCTGAATTTGTATTCCAAAGTGTCCAGCTTCCTTCAGCCTGTGCCACTGGAACAGACTACTCAGTTTACGCTGCCCTCCTGACCAGTCACTCCATACTGAGTTTACGCTGCCCTCCTGACCAGTCACTCCATACTGAGTTTAAACTGCCCTCCTGGCCAGTCATCCCATACGGAGTTTACACTTCCCTCCTGACCAGTCACTCCATACTGAGTTTAAACTGCCCTCCTGGCCAGTCATCCCATACTGAGTTTACACTGCCCTCCTGGCCAGTCATCCCATACTGAGTTTACACTGCCCTCCTGGCCAGTCATCCCATACTGAGTTTACACTGCCCTCCTGGCCAGTCATCCCATACTGAGTTTACACTGCCCTCCTGGCCAGTCACCCCATACTGAGTTTACACTGCCCTCCTGGCCAGTCATCCCATACTGAGTTTACACTGCCCTCCTGGCCAGTCATCCCATACTGAGTTTACACTGCCCTCCTGGCCAGTCATCCCATACTGAGTTTACACTGCCCTCCTGGCCAGTCACCCCATACTGAGTTTACACTGCCCTCCTGGCCAGTCATCCCATACTGAGTTTACACTGCCCTCCTGGCCAGTCATCCCATACGGAGTTTACACTGCCCTCCTGGCCAGTCACCCCATACTGAGTTTACACTGCCCTCCTGGCCAGTCATCCCATACGGAGTTTACACTGCCCTCCTGGCCAGTCACCCCATACTGAGTTTACACTGCCCTCCTGACCAGTCACTCCATACTGAGTTTACACTGCCCTTCTGGCCAGTCATCCCATACTGAGTTTACACTGCCCTCCTGGCCAGTCATCCCATAGCCATTCACTGGTAAAGTAGTAAGCTGCATGGCCTACTGAAAAATTCCACAATGTCTAGCTTCAGCTTTCCTCATCTTGTCATCTGAACCTACCTTCTATTTCTGGTCAATGTGATGATGTACACCATTGCTGACACATGGTTTCTTTCCCATACAATTACTGTCTTTTGTGCATGAAATAGCCTAATGTTATTTTACTTTGCTCTGATTACCTATAACACTGAATAATTCAAAATACACTGCATATTTTGGAGGTTTCATTTTCTGTGCCCCTTTGTTATACTCTACTTTCGCTTTCACAAACACATCCTTCATAAGAACTTGATCAGCTGCGCATGCTGTGAAGGACGTCCTCATATAAAAAAAATATATCCAGGCTTATTTACACGAGGGCAAGCCAAAATAAACAAACTGGATACGTTCAATAAATAGTTCCATTGTAACATTCTTTCCAATCCCCCAAATCAGCGTGATTCTAGCCATGCGCATGAAAAATCTCATCTCTTCTGTAGTGGGTGGGCTTCCTGTGGAGTGAGGAGGAGTCACTTGTCTGAGGCAGCATCAGAGAGATGACGCAAGAGGGGCCCCTTCACCTCCACCTCCTGACCCCATCGCCAACTGAGCAACAACTGCCTTTGATCAAATAAAACCAAACAAAGGGAGGCCTGAGTTCATCCATGTTACTCGCTCCTTCAAAGGAACAGATGAAGAGGAGAAAAGTAACAAATTAATCTAAACATGACAGCCAACACAGAAAAGAGGCCATACACAAGGCTCTTACACGTAACTAATGCCACCAATTAAAGGCCCATCAATATTCCTGAAAACCAACATCACCCCAGGATCAACTCCCAACAATCCAAGTCCATACCGCAACCATAGACCATGGAGAAAATGTGGATTATTTTCCAGGTTTAATTTCTAAAGACAGAATTGATGAAGTGGGAGTGAAGCTTTCCAAGCTAATCATCAGGTTAGTTAGCCAAAAAAAATTATTCCACCAGTGAGAATACATTTAATTTTCAAGTCTTTATTCTACTTTTTACTATCAATGATTATGAAGAAGCATTGGAACCCTGCCCTTTACAGTCAAAGGGACAGATATAAACAAGACATATCTGTAAGCGTATTTAGATAATAACAGTTACAGGGCCCTAAGACAATTGAAAAGCACCTTGATCTCCAGACCACACAATGCCCATGAACCCAGTTTTGTACCACAGCTCCATCAAAACCTCCAGGTTCAGTGGCCCGTCAGAAGCACATTCCAACACTGTCTAAAGAGCTTTATCCCAACGCCCTACTGTGGCCTTTCCCTGAGCTTCAGAGGGGAAAGCCTTTAATCAACACTAATCGTACCCTGGGATTAAAATACCTGCAGCAGCACTGTGCTGATCTGAGGGGGCAGCGAGCCAGCTTAGAGGGGGGAAAGCTTGTTTTCCAGCAGTGCACTGACACTAGTGCATTAAAGCACAGCCATGGGGCGGAGGTGGGCTGAACAACCATGTCAGAACCAAGAGGAGAAAGAGTGGGGGGGGCCCTTGTTCCAGCCTCAGAGGGAGGGATAGGTAATTTGGGGGACATTCAAGGGAAATATTTCTGTGTAAAAGAAACATCAGATGATGATTCTCTCATTATCATGTAAATCAAGGTTTTACAGTAAATTAACCCTTTCAATCCCAAGAGTGCCAGACGGCACTCTCCACCTCATACCTTTTCAACCAATCAAAATAACTGCTATGCGATTGCTTTGAGCCCCTATTAAAACCCTATTAACTTCTCAACTTTCAATTTTCTCAATCAAAGCCAAAACCCCTCAGTATGGGATTTGGGTGGTGCCACTTTATATTGGCCTTAGGACTGAAAGGGTTAAGACAATCGCAACTGCAATCAGGGAGCTGCTCTCTCCTGGTCCACACTTAAGCCGACTCGATCTTTTTATTACCATCACAGAGTCTGAATAATAGGCAACACAATCTATCAGAGTACAGACCAGAATACGCAGCTGTGTTTCATATCTTATCCTTGCTTCCACCTAAGATTTTATGTGTTTGCTAAAGGAAGAAAAGTTCCAATGCCTATATTGATTTCCAAACCCATTTTGACTGTCCCTTTATATTTTCTTAAATGTTTATATTTAGACATATAAACATTTTAAAGCCATGACCAATACTCTCAGATTGTTCAAGGAAACTGTTACTGGACACAGTTTAGGAATACAGTGCCCCATACTGTACACATGCACACATTATTCTATAACATTTTTCAAACAAAGAAAAGGAAAAGAAACCTGCTTCAATATGGGCGGCAGACTGTCTATTTTGGGCACTGTATTTTAAACTGAAAATCGGAGGGAAAGCAGACATTCCCCACGCACAGACGTGTCAGTGCAGGTCATGCTACGCATCATTCACTGAATGGCAAACAACTACTTACAACTCTGGTTACGACACACTGCAAACGAGACACAGTAAATAGTTAGTTTGGGTGGTGGATACGGCCCTCTCCCGTGATCAGCATCATCAAGATGCAGACTTATCACAGCACTAGCACAAGCCTGTCGAACACTGCCAGGACCAAGGCCTTTAAGACCGGCTCTGCATTGGTTACTTTGACCACCCTGTCAGTCAGACACCTCAGACTTCACACATCATGCAGAAAAGTGAGAGGCTTAAGATTCTAATCCATGCACATTATTAAAACCACTCCTATAATGTACTGACTTAACTTTGCCTGTTTAATTAAATAAAACCTTATTACTGGCTAGGCTTGGAGACTTTCGGCAACAGTATCGGCTTTGTGTGTGGAAAAAACAAGAGTAGATTAGATGCTAAAATGGTATTTTCATAAAGAACATTCCCAATAAAAAAAGCAAGGGTCCAATACAAAAAAAAAATATATATATAATAATTGTCTTTGGCTTTGCAAGAGAGAAGTGCTATTGGGACACATACGAATGAGTTTATCCTGTGTGTATGGATGGGGTGGGAGGCTGAGAATTCCTTCTATATACATGCATATATCGCCTGCCGGACAGGTTAACTCAACACACACAAGACCTCTGAAGATGACACACTTTGAGAAACGAACAGGTGCACTTGTTACATAGAGGCGGAGAGAAATAAATCAGTTCAACCAAGACACAAAAAACTGACAACAGTATGTCTGACATTTAGGAAGACTCTGGAATAAGAGACTAAGAGAGAATGAAAACAATTGGAAGGATTAAAAGCCAGAGAAGCGGTACTCACTGTAGCCCATGCCTTGGACAAAGTACTTGAAGGCTTCAGCAAGTTTACCCGGCTGCAAAAAAGAAAAATATTAATTACTTATGATTAAGCTTTAGAGTTTGAAAAACTTTAGCACTCCGTGATAGACCGTAGCAACTGACTGAGGTGAAGAGGTGAATCTTTTCATTATCCAATACAGGGAGAAAACAAGTATTTTTAGCCTCCAAAAAAAAAAAAAGATTCTGAAACAGAATCCCTACTTCAGCCTTTGCTTTTAGATTAGATATTCAATATGGGATTCGAGAGCCAGAGAATCGTCAAAGAGAAGACTCATCCATTTAATACATGACACTTTTCGTAACTGTGTTACAATTACAGATGTAGATTTCCTGCAATTACTGATCAATTTAGCTTTATCCTCGGTAACGCATGGTGCCAGCCAGCTTCTTTCTTATCCTCTGCAGCCACAAGCCACGCACGGGCAGAGGGCAGTGAAGGAGGCCCAATCATACGCATGCTTTGGTCATGCATCAAAGCAAGCCATGAGCACCTGGAAGTCCAACAGGGCTTGCTTGAACAATGGACACTGCTAACTGAATCCCTCCCATATATCCCTTGGGCGAGGCAAAATGGTCGGATTCGATCCGAGACTGTGGTGCCCACCCATCCTTTCAACAAATGAGGCACCCCACAGCCAAGGAGGTCCTTTTTAAACCATCTCATAGGTAAACGACTACATCTAGGCTTTTCTTTTTGCAATGCATGGAGGACAAGCACAACACACAGTCATGTCATCATTTTAAAGACTGATCCAGGCAACTCAGGCAGCTCAGAACCAATCACCTCATTCAAGCCTCACAGCTCTATGTCCTCCATTACAAATAAGCCACGACTTACTTGGACAACCTGGGGCAGCCCACCGCAGTCAGCCATCTGCAGAGAAACAGTGAAGAGTTAAGGGTGAGGAGAGGGAGAAACAAGAGAAACGCATAACCCTCTCACCAAGGACTAGCCATGCTCACACTAAAAGTTTAGTGAAAGGTTCTTGCCGGTGTCACGTTAGTGTCCTTGAAAGTAGGAAGTTGGAGAAAGGAAATAACTTGGGCAGCAAATCATGCCAACTGCAAAGTTTTTTCAACAAATCCGTAAAACAAATTCCATCACAAACCAAAAGTAACATTTTAAAGTTTCTGGATATTACCTCCCCTTTCAGGAATAATGTCCAAGTACTCACCTTCAGCAAAGTGGTTTTTGTTGGGTTTAACCTGGAGTTGCATTCAACCTGAAGTGAACATTAAACAAACATGTACAGCTCATTCGGTTAGCCATGCAAATTCTACTGAGCTTGTTTGATAAAGTGCAGGATCAGGGTTCAGCCTGATTTCTTCATCCTAAAACAGGCAACATAATCTCATTCTCCCTGAAGGAAAAACAAGCTGTTCTGGTGACTGTGCTTTGTACTGAGGTTAGGCCTATGTTTTCACATGGAGAGATCAGCATTACTCTGGTGCCTGTTCCATCTGAATTTCAGCAGTTAGGAAAACAAGAGTAATATGAAACCCACCACCGCCTCCACAGCTGGGGACGTGTCTCCAACCACCAGCAGAGCGGGGCACCTGGAGGGATGAGAGGAGGGTCAAACACGCAGTTCAGGATGTGAATAAACACCCAAACGCACAAACCCAAATACAAGCATGTGTGCGAAACCAGATGTAAACGTACACATGCACGCGGATACACTACCATGCATAGACAGACAGACAGACAGACAGACAGACAGACAGAGACACACACACACACACACACACACACACACACACACACACACACACACACACACACACACACACACACACACACACACACACACACACACACACACACACACACACACACACACACACACACACAAACGACTGGGCTCACTTGAGCGTTTTCACTGTGTCCTCGTTCAGACCTGGGATGGGCCTCTCAATGTCCAGGTCATGGCGGCTGTCAGACAAAACCAACCAACATAATGATCAATTATTCCAGCAACACAGTAGAATACAACAAATAAGCATATACACTTCATTCAGAATGACTTGCAGAACAGGACCATCAAGAGCACATATTATTGGAAGTAACACAAGTTAATTCTTAGCAATAGTCACACAAACATAATGACCGGAAAATAAAATGAATAATTACACATTTCACCCCCTTTGTGCCAACATAATTGAGCTGTGCTCATCCAAGCATACCTGTTGTAGGAGTTGCAGAAGATGGCCAGGTTCTCCTGGTTGATATCCTGGGCAATGTGCAGTCGGTATGTCTGGATAATTTCCTGGTTCTCGGTCAGCTCGTCCTGGGAGACCACAGTGGAAAAATACTTTGTGGCTTCTCAGACATTACACCTCATCAATCTTTACAGAATAATGTGAACTCAGGTCAGCAGGGGAAATGTACTGACTGAGCAGTTGAGGCTTGAATTAACTGTGCGATTCCAGAAGGATCCTTTAGATTCCTCAGGTGATTTGCAAGAGTCAAGATCATTACAGTTGGGACTACATGAAGCATTGTGTTAAACATGAGACATTCACATATCAGGGCGCCTTGTTTTGGCTGCTAGATATTCAGACTGTATGGGGCAGGTGTCCCATGCACATAGAGAAAGGCACATTAAGGATGTTCTGAAAAACACTATTAAAAGGGATTAGCAGGGCTGGAGTGCAGGAATCATCGCCTAGAAGAGTAATCCCATGACAGACAGCTTGCACTCACAGTGCTGAAGTGATGACCCATCACAATGTCCACCAGGTTGCTGGTCCATCCAGTGAGCTGGAAAAACAATAGTTATGCTCATCAAAACTTAACTGAAAAACAAGTTACAGTTGTAGTAACACAATGCAATGGCCAGGAACATAAAACCTCAAGATAACACAGGACTAAACCAGAACCAGAAATTGCTACTCAGACCAAACACAGGGTCTGTTATGTATACATAGTGAGCCATTACTGCAATGTACACTAAGCATCATGCTAACAAGTAAAACTAGGGTCTGTGGAAGTGTAGCTGGGGCAAATGCCTGGGGCCATGTTCCCATGGAGACTGTGTACAATCTGACTAGAATTCCTGGGAGGGCGAGTCTCAGGACTGACCTTTGAAGCGGCCCAGTCCATCCAGCCCTTTGCACACGGGTCCACATTGATCAGAACCAGGCCCTCCACAAGAGTGGGCTGGTTCAGCTGTAGACAGAAGAGACACTTCAGCTTTTAAAAAATGCAGCTAGACTCTTTGTCTTTTCAGAAGCTGATTACAGAAAACTGGAAATATGAAGCGGCAAGTTGGTGAGATCTGTCAGTACACCTGCTCAGGGATTATCCACATGAGCTTGGGGGGATACTGCATTTATTGAAGACTGAAGACAGAACAGATAGCTGGGTTGTATTTCAATTCATGTTCAGAATGAGCTACACATATTAAACAAATATACCACCTACTGGGAAAGAGGATTCTGAACGATTCATGAGATTGGTTATAATTAAAAATGGCTGTGTGTGGGGGGGACTTACGGCAAGTTTGCACAAGATGTAGGCACCAGCTCCCACTCCGATCCCAATTACACTGTTCACTCTGTATCAACAGGGAATAAAGACAAATCACATACTGCACCGGCCACTGTTTGGACTGACCCTGGACTGAAGCCAATGCTTACAGATTAGATTTGCACAGGAGCCAATGCCCATAGACTGGCCCTGCATAGGAGCCAGCATTCATAGACTGGCCCTGCATAAGAACTGACATTCATAGAGAGCAGGGCCAAGTCAGATCTCATTGGCCAAAATGAACACACTATTGCCATGTCCAAGGCTGTTCCATTTCGACTCAAACAGATGGGAGAGACCAGCGTGTTGTGCAGCAGGGGGCAGTATCTGCAGTGGGCGAAGGCAAGCACGCCAGCCAAGGCTTCACTTACTTTAAATGGGTCAGCACAGAGGGTAACATCTCAGCCAGATTGTCCATGCTGGGGTACTGGTACCTGCAGAGAGACGAGTGCATGACACCAGGTCAGCACAAGTGCGCCGGTTCTTTCTCATGCCATTACACAAGACCAAGAAAGTCCAAAGAGGCTAAAGCAGCCATAACACAGGCAGCCACTCTGGGCAAGGGGCCGTTGCGTGCGGATAAGTACTTCTGCGATTGGGAGGGGGCATCTGTGTAGTTTCTGTGTTCCAGGGCCCTGGGTTTATCAGGCCTGTTTTATGAATGAACCTAAGGCAGAGGAGACCATCTTCCACTGAATGAACAAAGGCCCTTTATACTGGGAGGCCTGTGTGCATCTGCTGCCATGAAAAGCGCTTCTCTCTTACTGAAAGACACTCATTTAGACCCCTGATGTAGACAGGCTCGTGACCACTGTTTCACAAAACAGAAATGCAGGTGGCAGGCATATACTTCCACAAAACCCAAAATGGGTAAAAATGAAATTTGATATTGTTTTTAATAAAAGATTAATATGTACAAACGGGTATAACATGCTCTGTATTTCTCAGTAGTTTCATTTGAACAGGAAATTCATGATTTGGGTTGGATTGTTTTTAACTGAACGTAGCCTGGTAGTCCAAGAACCTGTCAATGATGATGATGATAATGGTGCTAAAGGAGGCTCTCTTACCCAGCTGGGAATGGGGGGGCCGCCTCCTGCTGGCCAGGGGCGTCCACGTGGACCACAGCGAAATGCTGTGTGATCTCCTGCATGTCCTCAAAGTTGAACAGGGTGTTGAAGCAGGACTTGTCTGCAGATGGAAAGGACATACTCCTGAGACTGGGCCAATCTCCACACTGGGGCACATGTAGCTTCACAATGACAAAAAGCATGGAGGACACACATGGTTGAAATTTGAGCTAAAAACGCTCACTAGCAATCGAGACAGAATTCAGTTCAGAACAAACTTCAGAGTAGTTACAGAAATCAAACTGTCTTTGCGACGGCTGCAACCAGGGTCGCTGCAGTATTTAAGTCTCAACACAGCAGTCTTGTGTGGCATAGTGTCTGCTGAATGCCATTTTCCATTAAGAAACTTTTGCTACTTTTCTAGCGGCTACAATATTTGTGAGGCGGAACGAAACTAGAAAGTTGGTTGTCAGGGTTTTTTATGCCCAAAATAGCAATCGGATTTAAATCAGGCCGACTGGAGATGAAACTGAGTACTAAGCATAGTCCAATGTGGTGAATTGTATGACTAGGTGTAAACAGGGTTGGTGTCACTACAAAAAAAGTAAAATAAAAATGTGAACGTTGCCGTTTCTGGGGACACTCAGCCACTTCCTGTCTGGCAGAAACATGGCTCAGTTTGAATGCACAAGGGTTCATTGCCAGCATTCATCCCAGAGATTGATGGTTAATGCACTTATGTTCATGAATAATGTCTCTTCGAAGATCTGACCAGGAGTCTGTAGTATCTACAGTGGTGTGAAAAAGTGTTTGACCCCTTCCTGATTTCTTATTTTTTTGCATGTGTGTCACACTTAAATGTTTCAGATCATCAAACAAATTTAAATATTAGTCAAAGACAACACAAGTAAACACAAAATGCAGTTTTTAAATGAAGGTTTTTATTATTAAGGGAGAAAAAAAATCCAAACCTACATGGCCCTGTGTGAAAAAGTGATTGCGCCCCCCTGTTAAAACATAACTTAACTGTGGTTTATCAAACCTGAGTTCAATTTCTCTAGCCACACCCAGGCCTGATTACTGCCATACGTGTTCTCAATCAAGAAATCACTTAAATAGGACCTGCCTGACAAAGTGAACTAGACCAAATGATCCTCAAAACCTAGACATCATGCCGAGATCTAAAGAAATTCAGGAACAAATGAGAAAGAAAGTAATTGAGATCTATCAGTCTGGAAAAGGTTATAAAGCCATTTCTAAAGCTTTGGGACTCCAGCGAACCACAGTGAGAGCCATTATCCACAAATGGCGAAAACATGGAACAGTGGTGAACCTTCCCAGGAGTGGCCGGCCGACCAAAATTACCCCAAGAGCGCAGCGACGACTCATCCAAGAGGTCACAAAAGACCCCACAACAACATCCAAAGAACTGCAGGCCTCACTTGCCTCAGTTAAGGTCAGTGTTCATGACTCCACCATAAGAAAGAGACTAGGCAAAAATGGCCTGCATGGCAGAGTTCCAAGACGAAAACCACTGCTGAGCAAAAAGAACATTAAGGCTTGTCTCAATTTTGCCAGAAAACATCTTGATGATCCCCAAGACTTTTGGGAAAATACTCTGTGGTCTGACGAGACAAAAGTTGAACTTTTTGGAAGGTGTGTGTCCCATTACATCTGGCGTAAAAGTAACACCGCATTTCAGAAAAAGAACATCATACCAACAGTAAAATATGGTGGTGGTAGTGTGATGGTCTGGGGCTGTTTTGCTGCTTCAGGACCTGGAAGACTTGCTGTGATAAATGGAACCATGAATTCTACTGTCTACCAAAAAATCCTGAAGGAGAATGTCCGGCCATCTGTTCGTGACCTCAAGCTGAAACGAACTTGGGTTCTGCAGCAGGACAATGATCCAAAACACACCAGCAAGTCCACCTCTGAATGGCTGAATAAAAACAAAATGAAGACTTTGGAGTGTCCTAGTCAAAGTCCTGACCTGAATCCTATTGAGATGCTGTGGCATGACCTTAAAAAGGTGGTTCCATGCTCGAAAACCCTCCAATGTGGCCGAATTACAACAATTCTGCAAAGATGAGTGGGCCAAAATTCCTCCACAGCTCTGTAAGCGACTCATTGCAAGTTATCGCAAATGCTTGATTGCAGTTGTTGCTGCTAAGGGTGGCCCAACCAGTTATTAGGTTTAGGGGGCAATCACTTTTTCACACAGGGCCATGTAGGTTTGGATTTTTTTTCTCCCTTAATAATAAAAACCTTCATTTAAAAACAGCATTTTGTGTTTACTTGTGTTGTCTTTGACTAATATTTAAATTTGTTTGATGATCTGAAACATTTAAGTGTGACAAACATGCAAAAAAAAAAAAAAAAAAAAAAAAAAAATCAGGAAGGGGGCAAACACTTTCACACCACTGTATATATAGGTGGACAATCCTATAAACAGTAGAGCCTCAGAGATTCAAAACTCTGGTCAGCCGAACAGGGTACGGAATAGGAAGTATAACATTCATACAAAATGACACCTGCAAAACGCAAACAGGTAATCCTACGCATTGTGAAAAAAAAGAAATTATATTAAAATGAGACAAGGGACTGATCTGAACAGCTGTTGCTAAAGACTAGCCTACTACTGCTTTTGACATAAAAAAGGACCAGGACAAAATTTGCTATTAGATGGAAGCAAGAAGCAGGAGAATAATTTTCAATCCAGCAAAGATCGCATCACATTGGTGTTCAGCCACAAGAGTGTGAGCTTTGCCAACGTCACTATACGGATTTGCGTCCACTTAGGCTATTTAAGTTTAGCCTGTTGTTGGTTAGCCTTTGATTACACTTTATATGACAGTCATTGTTTAGGTGAATGCAATTGAGATTGTTGGTACATTATGACTCAAAATAAACTGAACTGAAATAAATATTTATTCCTAAAATTAGTGTAGTTCAGAGTTCCAAAAAACCTTCATTCCCGAGGTGTTCAGCTCCCTGAAGTTCTAGTCTATAAAATTTTGTAGGGGAGCTCAATGTAAGCCATGGTCAATCAATATTTTCATCCCCAAAAAAGCATGCGATAAAACTAAACTTACATAAAAAGCGTTTATAACGTAAGAAACAAATCAGCCAAAATGGCCATGAAGCTATACCGACTACCACAGGAAAAGTACAGTATCAGATTTCCGAAATCAGGCCATCCATTCTCTGTCGAAGTGCGATCACGCCTGTTATTCCAAAGTTCTGTGTTTATTGTGAGTTCCACAGTTGCAGTTCCCACAGGGGTCAGCCTGCTGTGGACTGCACGCCATGCTGCGAGGCTGGCCGGTACTTACGGTTGAGCCCGATGTCATGGTAGGTGAGGATAACGGGTCGGTTTCCCTTGGGGGTCCCCCTCATGGTCACATGGAGGACGCCATGGGGAGTCTCGATGTCATGCTCCTGGGACCAAGCAGAGTGAAGATCACAAGGGTCAGGATCCAAAGGGACAATACTGCAACTACAAGGAGTCTGGCATTGAAAGAGAAACGAAGCATACCGATTCACAAACACTAGCCGCTTCTGTTGCTTCAATACAATATTTACTTGAGTGAAACGAAGCAAAGAAGTGTTCACTCCAGAGCACACCATGCACCACTGCTTGAGCTCAAACACTGAAAAGGCTACCCACTTCTTTGAAGAGAAATGCATCTTCTCCCATGTCATTTTACCAAGTACAGTAAGTCTTTTTGCCTGCACCACAGTCATGTTTAACCTTGAGAGGTCAAGTTTGAATCAAAGGGAAGAGGGTCTGCAATCAATGTAAAAATAACCTTGTCAATACTCAAAACCATACTAATGGATGCAGCTGCCAGTGCTCCGGTCTCTTCCAAGCACTGTACATGATGCACAAATCCACTTTGGCAAAAGTGAGCTTTTCCTCACAACAACACTTTTGCCTCTGTCCAAAGTCCACTCAGTGGTTGAAAGGAAAGGTGAGCTACACAGCCTCTAAGACGGATGCCCTTTTACAATATTCACTGATGTCTGGCTTTAGCATTTTACCTGCATGAAAATATCAATCCTCAACATTAAAAAACAAAAACAAACATTTTCTTCGTATTTTGGACAATTGAGTCTAGCTCCGAAATATCAATGCACGCAAAGTTCAGAAACAGCATTGTAAGATGGGGATTATGACGATTTGCTGATGCACATATAAATAATAGAGCTATTTCTATACCCAGCATGTCTCCTGGACAACGGGGATTAAATCGTCTTGGGCCTGAATGTCGTGCGTAATTCAGCTCCGCCCAGCTTCTCTTCTCTGCTGTTGTTCTTGGCCCCGGAAACCACAGTAAAAACGGCCTCTGTGCGTCAGAGCGCCCCCCTCCTCCGGAGAGGTGGATGTCTCAGCACACAACCAGGTCAGAGGAGACGGCGACTGGCAAACACGAGTTCTCCCCACACAGAAACACACATCATTCACCAAAGAAAACAAAGCCCAGAAGACCGACGAGCACAACAAGTCTTACTCGGTCACCCTGGGCTAACAGTGTTCAAACAAATCAGCATGATCTCCCCGAGGGTCAGCAGGCATCTCTGCCACACACACACACCAGAGGAGCTCTGTGGGGGAGAAGAGTGCAAATGAACCTGCAATGCACACCTCATATTCAATCAACACTAAACCACGAGGTGTTGCATTTCCCATCACGTTCTTAATTTAATCGACTCGCTCTCCTTTTTGAACTGTGCGTACCGTGTGACTGTGTTAAACAGACACAGTTAAACACCACATTCTGAACTGATTGTTCACCCCAAATGCTAAACTTTCAAGTTCTCCTTCTGGTTGTGCGTTATGCCCATAAAAGTGACTCTGGGAGAGCAGCCACACAATACCAGACCAAACTGCACCAAAGAAGATCATTTCAGTTTTCTCTGCACAAAACACTAACACTAAATAGGTCTGAAAGTTATTTTAAACATGAATCCCATTTCATGGTTTGAGATGCTCAGGTCTCAGAGTGGGACCTGCAGCAGCTGACACCTGCAGCATTTAGGCAGCTATGCATGAAGGACTAAAAATAGAACCCAAATGTGCGGTGGCAGTTTGGAGAGGGATGTTGAGATGAGACACCCACAGGTGGGGCTCCCTGGCTAGGGAAGACCTTGTAACCCCGTTTAAACACAACTGGTAGGGTTCAGTAAAATGTCATGAATACTGCATTCTGACACCAACACAGTCTCAAGGCCTCAACAGACTGGGAACTACCCTTTCACACCTCTGCACTAGGCCTGCTGCAAAGTGCTTTGACCTTTTCTACACCACAGGAGTGGGAAGGGACTGAACACAATAAACCCAAATGAAACATATTTAAATGACAAAGAAAACCGATCAAATAAGTCAATGCCTAAAAAGGCAGCATGGGAATAGGTTTTATATGCAGATTTAAACTCGCCCTGATAAAAAGGTGAGCTCAGACAGGAAATGATGGAATACATACAAGGCAGCGTGAAGTCTGTCCAAGCTTCTTATTAAAACAGCAGTTTGAGAATGCTGAACTGGAACACACCGGTATTCTCAGCATGAGGTACGCTACAGAAACAAAAGCTCTCATTGGTTTATGTTCATGTTCGAATGTTGAGGATATGAGAGCATGTTTTCGGGGTGTGGGGTATGAAAACAAGAAGCAGCAGCATGACAAAAAATGTTCAACGTCAATAATGAGACTGGGATATTCATGCAAGGAGGACTTGGTCTAGATAACAATATTGTGTTTGATTTTCAACCATTACTTTACCAACAGAATCCATTGCAGAATTTTAAATGGCAATGGTGAGTGTACATCCTTTCTAAATATTGCCTGTAACCAGTCCTTTCACACTGAACATTTAGAATGAAAGTACTCTACTGCACACAGCAAGTTATTAGGACATTAATGAGCAGGCTGCAGTACTAAGGTGTCTCCAGGCACAATAATAGTGAGTCATTTGACTCCCATGCGTCTTAGCAGTCCTGGCTATTGCGGCTCAGAGGTAATTTACTCATGTGCACCTTATACTCATCCGCATTCCTTTCTAGGTTTATTCTATTCCTTCCAGAAGAGTTGCTTCTGGACATATCCAAATATACTAGTGGGGGTTACAAAATCAAGGCTGATATAAAACTGGGATAAGGATGCATCTACTCAGTAATCATGTAATGCAATAATTTGGGGACTTTCCAAATTTCTAGTGTAGAGTTGCTTTGTCAGTGTAGTGTTGCTTTGATGAGCCATTTCCAGGCTTGTGTTGACTGTAGATCATGCCAAGTCACCCTCTTCTGGCACACAGTGGTTGTTATAAAAACATCTTTCCTTGAACATGTCTCATCGACCTGAGAGAACCTTGGAAGTTGCCTTGGAGACCTGCTGAGGTTTCAGACAAGTCTGAAAGTGGGGACACTGGACAATAATGGGATAATGCATTGAATAGAAAGAATATTATGACCGTCGCTTTCACTGTAAACATCACTGTAAAAGAATGTCCTGTATTTTATTCAGTATAAACATCCGACTAAGCAAAAGCAAATCCGACTAAACTATTCCCTATAGAGATTTATTAAAAAGCTTGTTCAGAGGTTCTCCCATAGGAAATGTATTCTACAAAATAATTCAATTAGTAATTACAATATTATTACAAAATTCTAGTATTGTCACTCTTTTTACGATTATTGGTAGAAAACGAGCCTTTAGATGAGCTGCATTAATATAGACATATTTGTGAAAATGCATTAGTCATGACAGTTGGTTTGCTTTTGTCATTTGTCAACTGTGTGGCACCACTCAATCAGTTCCTTTCAGTCTGTCCAGGTGGAGGGTGCAAGGATAGGTTGGACTGAAGGACACGAGTTATCGGCAACATTTGAGAAGACAGAATACAGAGGCACGGCACAGTGCAGAATGCAGGGCGGGTAATGGGGATGGCCCAGGGAGGGGGGGGGGGGGGGGGGGGGCAGTGGCAGAGGCAGCTCAAGCTGTGATTCCAGACCAACTGCACTCAGGAGACTGCCGCAATGACAACGTCTCGCAGCACAGGTGTGGCCGGCGCAGAAACACTGGCGTGGCTGGGAGACCTAACTGAAAGCAACAGGTTTTTATAGACACAGCTGTTGCAGCAAAATAGCAAAGTGCTAATAGAAAAGTGTTTGGGGGAGGTAGTGGGTGCAGAATAAACAAATCAGAAGGAAATTACTAAGCCCTCCCCTCTGTGAGGACTGAGGTGGCAGTGTCCTGGATCTCATTGGCATCGTTTCTACATGGTGCCGGCACTACCATAGGTCCTCCACCTGTGCCAGCAGCAGGAGAACCCGAGCCGGGCAGCCTGGCGCTGTGGCGTCGCCGTGAGCGAGGGAGCGTTTTTGTTCCTGAAACGACAGCATTTCCACAGAACGCTGGCTCTCCTCTCTCCGTCTCACCGCGTCTCTAATACACAGGGGCCTATAGGATAACACCCTCTTGTCAGCACATCAGCCCCCCAACTAATGAACAGCCCCCTCTCCTCCCGCTGCCTCACTCAACAGGCATCAGAGAGGGAGAGGGCAAGAGGGCAGGAGCGCTCCACGCTCCCCTCACACCCGAGTAAATCGCTGTCCACCTGAGGAGCTGCTCACATCCACAATGGCTAGACGGGCACACACGCGCTGGAACAGTCACTCGCACTCGACATTACACGCACTCTATCGCCGGAGCTCTGAAAAACGCATGTGTGAACACAGGCTACCATGGGAGACAACAGGCATGCCAGGGCGAGCAGAATATTAAAAGTAACGGCTGGAGAACACTCACCACTCCCGCCACGGCACTGGCCATCTGGTTAAGGTCTATAACGGCCGTCATGTTCTCACGGCGAGAAAGGAGCGCCGCTCGTTTCCTTTTTTGTTTTTGAGGAGGGGCTTTTGAGAAGACCGAGCAACGCGGCGAGCCAAAGGGAAGGAATGGAGCGTTCTGCAGGCAGCAGCTGGTCCCAGCAGAGGAAGGGGAGGAGAGAGAGCGGGGCGTGTGCGAGAGCGCGCGAGAGAAAGAGATGGAGGGGGCGAGAGGGGAGCTGGAGCGAATGCGGCTCCCGCTTGGTAAGCACAATGCGTCCAAGGCTGTCTGGATTGTAACCACCCATAATGGGATTTAAGAGGGTCAGGGGGTCCGGGGGCGGGCCCAGCCTGAGGAGGGAGGAAGACTAGGGTGGCGGCACCCACTGGATCTCCAATGCGCTGGGAAATGCACATGTCTCTTCGATGCAAGCTCAAATTAAGATCAATAAGCGGCCTCACAGTCATCTTTACAGTAACTGTGCGGGTGTCCAGACTGGCTGATGCGTTAACCTCACAATGACCTGCAACTTACAGGGAAGAATTAAGACATTATGTATCCCTACTGTGCTTACCCAAGCCAAATAGACTTAATTACACAGAGAAACTTCATTTGCCACCAGAGTAAGAGCTCATCCTAAGCAACAGTCTTTAATTTACAGTATATGATGGCTTTTGCAATAGAGGACCAAACAACATTTTTTTTTACTACCAAACCCCAGTTCCCTACTTGAAACCATTAGCAAAATAAATTAAATGAGAACTTAATTCCAGGTCCATCTGAGATAAACAATGCCTTGAAAGGCTGAATAGAAGTTCAATTCCCTGCTCTCTTGTTCCCTCATGTGGAACAATCCGATTCAAAGCTGTGGGAGTCTACATTCCCCCCGCCACACCAGGGGGGGTTGTACTCTGTAACTCTGTGGCTCTAGAGTTTAACTAATGCCTCCAGAAATGTATGACTCCCGTTTCACACTGGGTTCATTTGCAGAGGCATATGCTCAGTTTGTCATTTTCACATTTACAAGAACACAAAACAGTGCCTTTGGACATTCCCTCTAGTTAAGTTATGTTTTGTGGTTTATGCTTGTTCGCAATGCAGGTTGTCCTCCCCTCCATTTTAAGCAAAAAAAAAAAAAAAAACACCAAAAAAACCAGAAGTCTGACAGGCCAGAAAGTGACAGTGATGGGTTTATTATTTGCAACTAATCACCATTACACAGCCAGTGTGTCACATCTCTTAAATACAGACTCATTTACAGGGAGCAATTTTAATGAATGATTTCATTTTCCATCATTCCATCATGAAACCCTATTAAGGCGGTTCCACATAGTATCCGGCAGCCTCCACAAGAGGCCCCCACAGCCACACTGATCACACTGGAAAACAAGTGTCAAACAGCCCTGATTCATACCTGGCCAGCCTGCCCCCTTATCAACAGAACACCGTCTCAGCCATACGGTCAGATTCCGGCCTCGAACTGGTAGCAGACATGAGGAGCCGCAAACCAGCCCAACCAGTACAGACCAGCACGGATCAGCTGTACTGGGGAGTTTGAACAGGGTTCACACTGTTTTGGTAAGGAACCATCTGTGTTGACTGGAGGTCTCAATATTCCACATTGGAAATGGAAACATTTGTCACAATACTATACTATAACGCTATAAGAATTATAGGCCCACATCTGGGTTAATCAATCATGTTAACTGTCAAGTTGCTGTTCCATGATAAAAAGACCTTAATATTCAGCATTACACAAGTCCACAAACTAGCTGAATAGATATGCATACAGACAATCCTTTACAGAGAAAATAAGTAATAGCACAGCTGTTGTTTTATTGTAATTTCCAAGTAATAATAGCCTCCCCATACACAATGTTGAGAACTTGGGAATCTGACATTTATATATAAAAAAAGTAAAGGCAGATGGTTCTCATCTAATTTGCCTAGTGGGCCATGGGAATGATGCATCCTTTGAGAACTTGTCACCTAAATGCATTATGTATTACATGATTGACGTCAGAATTCCTCCAAGAAATGTAATCTTGTAATTGCATTTTGCAGAGAAGCCCATCATCATTTTGTTTGGTTGCTATAACAACCAGCTTTTCTTGCGCGCATGTTATAGAAATCCTCCAGAAACAATTCCAACCACCTGCAGCTCGTTAAGCACATCACAAATAAGCTGTAATTAGGAATTTCATATGCAATTAGTCGTGGCATAGGACATCACGCCAAAGTTCAGCCAGCCTCCTCTGCAAAACCATACATGCCAGACATTTTGTTAAAGAAATCAGACAATCAGCACGTTGATCCGTGAAGCATGAGTTTCCTTAACATAACCCAGGAACCACTTCAAAAGGGAATTCATTTCTGCTCTGCAACCTACTCCTGACAATCCCACTTCTTTTCCGTTCCCATAAATCATCTCATAACCCACCACACCCACTCTCAAGTCATGAGGTGGCTGTTGTAGCTGTAAGGAACTCATCATACTTGGAAAGTGGATTAATGCAGAAACAATACATCTGCATGTTACTCCCCGAAATCAAACAGAAGAGCAAAGACGACCGCTTCGTGTTACCTTCATCCCTGACACCAGGAGGGCCTGATGAGTGCTGAATCAGCCCAGGGGAAGAAGCCCAAAAACCTAAACAGGTCAAAGCCACTGAAGTTAACCACACTGGTACAGTCCACCTGAACACAACCGTGGTAAAACAAAACACCTCTGTTTCTAACAGTAAGTCAGGATGAAACGGGCCTCTTCTGTACGCTGCAGTACAACAGAAGGAATAATGGATAGAGCCGTGATCAATAACAAACTCTGGAACAATCCCGGCAGTAATCCTCCTCAGTCTGAGCAATGGGAGGTGATGACAAAAGATAATGCACTCACAATCCATAAGTCAATCCCAGACTAATCTTCTCCAATCTAGACAATGGGATGTGGCAGCAGGGATGACAAATGGCACAAAGCTTTGGGCTGATCGCAACATAATTCCTGATAAAATCTCCAACAGGCCCAGAGGGACGCAGCAACAAACATGATATAAGTGCCATTCACATCAAAGTAAGTGTGTACTAATCTTCAACAGTCTGAACAACAGGAGGCAGCAAAAGAGATAAGCACAGCCATGATCCAGAGCCCCTGTTAGGACCTGCAGTGTGTGTGTGTGTGTGTGTGTGTGTGTGTGTGTGTGTGTGTGTGTGTGTGTGTGTGTGTGTGTGTGTGTGTGTGTGTGCGTGTGTGCGCGTGTGTGTGTGTGTGTGGTGGGGGGTTCAATACAACCACCCACTCCTGGAGAGGACACGGCGAGGAGCCCAGCTGGTGAGGAGAGACTGCACCACCAGCCCAACGGTAAGGCTGACATTTCTGCTCCTGAAATGCCAGGAGACGGCGGCACCCCCGACAGGACGCACCTGTTTGAGGGTGACGTTACAGCGAGAGGGAACCCTCTCCTTGGCGTGCGATGGGGGCTGCCCTGATGAGCGACCCAGCGGGGCCCAGGTGCATCCTCAGCTCTCCCGGCTGAAAGGCTCACAGCAAAGGTCCACGTCCAGAGCCATCCTAGGCAAAGACGCTTCAAAGCCGCCAAAGGCAAAGCTTACCAACCGCCGCATTCTTAAAACATTTTCAGAGTTTTCCTGCGGTGGGAATGAATGTCAACTAAACTACCTGTTTCAAATTACAGTTTGAACTCTGAGCATGCTCTGATAACTACTGAGCATGCTGAACCACAGAGAAGCACAAATGTGCACATTCAAGACAGGGAGAGACAATGACACGATTGCCAATTGTGTGGTGCATGGCACGCATTTGAGATGGCCAGCATACAGCACATGTTCTACTTATTCAGCCAGCACAGTCTGTTATTGCTTGATAATTAACAATGACATTACACCCACATTTCCTATGACACAAGAGCAGATACAGTGAGAGCAGTAATAGGCCATGGACACTGACCCATCTCCGCAGTAAGTCCCATTTCCCAGAAGTAAGCTGGAGGTATTCCCTCACCAAATTGACCTCAGTTAAAAGCATATGCTAATAGGTTGGCTGCAGGTCCACATGACACAAGAGGAAATGCTAAATGCTATTAGGTGCTATTATTCCTAAGTGAATACATACCAAAACAATTATGTTCAACACACTTTATTTATGGCAAGCAAAGACAAAATTCCTTGAGAGCAACCAGGACATTTTATGTTTATATTGAGAGCATACAGAGGTTACTGAAAAGCATGCTGCAGGCTGAAGACTGACACACATTTAGCAAGGTGTCCACGCTAAATGCGGCAGGAAAGTCTACCACTGGCACGCAGCCATTTCCACCGAGTTCCGGCATGTTCTTTTAACATTAATTAATCTTAGGGTCCTCAGGAGACACTATATTCAGGGCATCACCGTACATAGTTTCAGTGCAGTAAACGGCACACTCTCAGAACAATCGTGGCTGTGTCAGAGCTGGGGTGCCATGACAATCAGCTTCACCCAGCCTCATTCTGCAGCGCAGTTCCCACTTCATGACTGATCATGATCATGCACCTGGCCTGTGATACCTGCTCCAGCCCCGGACATGCAGTTCTCCAGCAGGGTAATAACTGAGCAGAGCAGCAAGAGGCGGCTTGCTGTATGTGTTCTGCGACAGCACAAAATGGTGTGTGACAATGTAAACTGATGAATGGCACTGCCACTCTAATTGGGAAGCTTACAATCGTGACCGGACATTCAAAATTGACAGAGAAATCAAATCAGACAGACAGTGGCTTTCAGTTAAGGATTCAGACCCCTTCACTTTATTGCACACGTAGATTTACCTTCAGTTCAAGCAAACAGGATGCACCTGACCACAATTTGGAGTGCCACAGCAAAGGGTCTGAACACTTGTAAATGAGATTTCAGTTTTAGATTTTTAATAAATTACCAAGATTTCTAAAAACATGTTTTATGGGTTGTATCCATTTAAAACTAAATCTCCAACACAATAAAGTGTGCAAAAAAAGTAAAGGGGCCCGGACACTTTCTGAAGCCACTGTATGTGAAAGCTAGTAGGCTTTCAATGCCATTCACGCCTTGCCCTCGCCGATAGTAGCATAATGTAAACATAAATGTTGACCAATTTTAGGGAAAATTAGTTTAGTAATAAACAGTCGATTAGAGAATCAACCTACATTTCCACATATTCGACCTGTTCTGTGCCTATTGAGCACAGTCCATTTCATATCCACATCACTGGGCAAATTAACTGACTTATCCTACTGTACAGAGCTCATGTCCTCTGCCCACGTTAGCACAGCGTGTCCGTGCTGCAGGGGAGAACAGAGTGACCTGTTCCTGATGAGCCCATATTCGCTGGGCTGTGCTGATAATTACACCCCCACATCAAATCAATCTGACTGCAGAACATCTGTCAGCACGGCCAAACCGTCGGCTGATATGAGGAGGCAGGCAGGAAGGAAGGGAGGGGGGGGCCAACTCCAAGCCATTACCATCCCAGGTGACAGCCTTCCCTCCACAGTAAAATATACTGTATGTCCAAAAGATCCAACTGAAGAGACTTCAACTACACGCACAACAGATTATGAAGATACGCAATTTAACTTTAGTCGCATATATTCAAATTAATCTGTGAATTGCTAAGAAGGTACACATCAATGACACTAGTGAATTTCTTTTCACACTGTGCGGATGGTGGTATTATTGACCGTAAGAAGTAAGACGTATGAAACAATCTGATGTCTGCAGTCTCTTTGTTCCTGTGTCTGGATATGGGACTCACATGTGCTTACAATGCCCTCTCTTGGAGTAAAATGGTGTAGTCTGAACACTCTCTACAAAAACCCTGACAATACCCAGTCGACTTCCAACCAACAACGTGTTGAGAACTATTTAAGAACTGCTTGATAACTAACACATTATTGAATACATTTTATCAGATCAGAAGGAATACAAATATGTTAGCAGCAGAGCCTCTGAATAAACTTAGGAAAACAAATGTAGCGCCTATCTTGCAAGAAGTCAACAGTTTTTTTTTTTTTTTTTTTGCTGTACATGATATAGCTACCAAGACTGCTGTCACTTTCACTCAGAAAACATATTGAACACTTGACAATCAGCTACCAAGCTAGCTATAAATTGCCACATTACAGCATTACCAATATAACTAAATTATCTGGCCAAATTTCAAGATGCAGATGGCTAGCGAGCTGCTGCAGTTGATTTGGACTAGTAATAAAATCAAGACAGGAGGGAAGTTACCTCAGCAGATAAAAAAACAAAAAACAAGAATCAATATAATCATACAGCTGGAGAGTTGCAGTAAAAAAAAAAAAAGATGTGGTCAGTCACAATGACTATGCTCAAATTCTCTAGGTATCAGAGGTGTGACCAACCCTCACCAAACTGGGTTCATAAATGGTTTATTTGTGACAGAAAATACTCAGCATTTAATAGACGTTTATGCAGCCAAGTTGCCCATGTTTCTCGATGCTGGAAAAACACTTTACCATTTAGAATGAGTGTTTTTTCATTACGCAATCCAGGCATGGAATAACACCTTATTTTTTTCTTTTTTTTAAACCAGGCAATCACTTTAGCACTTGTGTCCCTGTATCAAGTACCACAGTAATATCATCCCATGCACCATTCTCTTTTTTGGCCACCATAAAACATGGTAGAGGTATGGAGGGATGCAATGTTATTCCTTATCTGACTGCAGGCACAGTAACAAGGGCATTGGTAAAGGAATGCTCTTACATGTGCACACAATTTAAAACAAAGAACTAATGGCTTTCATACACCTGCAGACAAAGGAAGGTGGCATTATCTGGTGGCGTATCCAGAGAAACACAGTATGGGATTAGGTAAATGAAGCACAGAGCCACAGCCACAAGAGCTCATTTATGCCATTTCAGATACATCCCTGGATATAGGCGGCTTGTAGCGTAGTGGTTAAGGTACATGACTGGGAGCCACAACGTCAGTGGTTCGAATCCCGGTCGAGCCACAATAAATTATCCGCACAGCCGTTGGGCCCTTGAGCAAGGCCCTTAACCCCACATTGCTCCCCGGGCGCTGCACTGTGGCTGCCCACTGCTCCTAGGTAACTAGGATGGGTCAAATGCAGAGGACAAATTAACCCACAGGGATCAATAAAGTATATCTTATACACAACATCACATTATTATAATTTAATATGGGCATGTCACGATTCAAACTGCAGTATAATTTAAATCTCAATCCAATTGATTAAATAAACATGTAGGGGGTTAAACTAAATGTTGAGCAGTTCTGTAGTCATCAAAATAACAGTTCCTGGAAATAAAGCATAAACCAAAAAAATGCTAAAATTACTAATTGCCCTTACATGAGAACAACTCTAGCTGATGGACATGACTCTCCCTGTAAGCAAAAAAAATAACACTAAAATACTGGTCAGGAGTGGATTACACAACACGACCTTGGTTACATCTTTCTATATACTGTACATTTGGAATTGTTTTTGATGATAAAGTATTGTGTGAGACCATGTAATCCTGTGAATGCAGGTGTGGGTGCTAGAGTGATGCATTGATGTAAAAGCCATTTATTCTTTGTTCTTATCTGTTCTTGAAAAATGAACAATTAGCACCTTCTTTTAAAAACAAGTAAAAAGTTGAACAGTAGCCACTTGTGTTACCATAGCAACCGGCCAATGCCTGGGCTACATTATAAATTTAAACATGCACGGTCCCCATGACAGCGGATCTGGAGCTCCTCAGTCACTGCTGCACCGTTCCCAATGCCCCGGAGGCGTCTCATCATCACTGCCTTCATTCTTATGTCACCCTTTATTCTCAGTGCTCCAGAGACTGGCCTCTCTCTACATCTCCTTCTTTTGATCAATACTGTGCAGATTCACTCATCATTCACTGAGCTCGGAATCGTTTGGGCCGGGTTTACTGATACTGTGCACTGACAATACTTTCCAGGAACAGCCGACAAACACACGAAGACAATGAATCCGAGTGACCCTTATGACATCAGCGCTGTGGAGGTTTGGTGGGAGGATGGGGGGTAATTAGCATTCATGCCATGGCATCGGTCCCTGTACATGCATCCTGCTGTGCGCTGTGCCCACGAAGCCCCCAAGCCCCGCTGAGCATGACAGCTCCTACAGACCCAGACCATGCAGAGCAGCCGTGACGCAGGTACCTGCCGGCTGCCGCTATTGCCACGGCTATTTTTAGCGGTAGAGTTGGAGTGGCAATTCACATGATTGGCAGAACTTGGGAGCTTTTTAACCCTTTTCCTGCTGGAAACACCACTGCTCGCAAAACAAACAGGGGTGGGTCCGTCTGAATGTGTGCCGAAAGAAGAAAAATGTGCTGTAAGATGGGCAGGAAAACCCAACATGAATAAATGTTCTCCTTACGAAAACTACCGACTAGCGCGTTCGCTCAGTCAAGCTATCAATAACACCCACCGCCCACCCCACAGAATCAATACAAGAGTCGAAAATCAGTCTTGTTACATGACAAGAATATTGATCAGTTATCAATTTACGGGAAAAGCGATCCAGGCACTTGCATTAGAGCAAATAGCTGAGCATGCGCATCATTTCCTAACCACCATAGTCACGGCATAGCTCCATTCCTGATAAGGAGGTCCACAAAGAAGGGTCATAAACACAACCTATATCTAGTGAGAGAGAAGCAGACTAAACACCAGCCAGAATCATCCATCACAGCTTACAAGGAGGGTGTGAAGGTCTGCTGGCTCATGTGTGTTAGTGTGACCTTACAATGTTGCTTTTCCCCATTATTACTGCACACGCAAACAGGCACAGGCACAGGCACAGGCACAGGCACAGGCACAGGCGATAGTCTCTACAGCACAAAGCATAAACTGTAGCACTGTGGCTACTGCGGCACTCTACATTTACAGCATGGGCGGTGCAGGGGCCGGTTTCAGGCAAACTGATGGAGAACTGGACCAGCGGCTGCCATTACTACAGCCGAGAAGAGAAAGGAAGGGGTCCCTGCACAACCACTTTACTCCTCCCAGGACTCCTACGGTCTAAAAGCAGTTGGGGGGGGGGGGGAGGGGGGGGAGAGGTCTTACCTGGCAGTCAAAGTCCTGGAAATTCCGGGCATCCTGCAAAGAGAAAAAAGACACGATGAACTGAACCATTTTCTTTAAGACTAGCACATACTCCTTTAAGAAGGGCCAGTGAATGCCCTCAGAGGAAACGGAAGATGAAGAGGTGATGTCATGTCTCGGGAGCGCTCACCCACAGAGAGGAGCAGCCTCTCAGGGCTCAGCCACACCATCTCCAGGGAGAGGTAGAGAGCAAGGGCCAGACAGCAAGCCACAAAGGAGGGGAAAAGAAATGTGCAACAGCAGTTCCAACTTCAGCACTGAGCTTGAACCACCTCAGCCTTGCCTCAGTGGTCCTTCCTACAGTCTCCAGTACCCTAGGGGCAGGCTGGTTGCAATCCATGAAGAAGCCACTAGGCGGAGTGAAGAGTCAACCAAAACTGCAGCAGCTCTCGGCGTGAATTCTGAATGTGAAGTGCAGACCCTTCAAGGTGATGTTAAAAGATAAATAAGCTTGAACTGGAAAGAGCTCCAGTTCATGGATACAAGGCCACTATCAGGGCTGCAGTGTCACTATCACCATCTTGTGCTGCTGTGCTGAAGCCTACGATTCCTGAATTCTCCTCACAGGTAAGAGTGGAGACACTAAGAGCATGCGGTCATTCAGTCACTCCTTCCTTCCTATATTCATTCCTTTATGAATCCATTTATTATACATCACAGCTTCATAACGAGTCATAATAATCCATGTGTAAAATGCAGTCCCAGTGATCTGAATATCATGGCCACATTTCAGCGGAGACTTGAGTTATGCTCCATATGCAATATCTCCTCCTTCTTTGAGGGAAAGGGACAATGTAATGACCCTTGAAGCATCCATTGATGCCAGTGTTCAGCCAAGGCACTGGGGCATTCACAGAATTACCTAATTTACGTTCCTGTCATTTTAAATTATCTAAAACAATCAAATATTAAAATGTGCAGTGAGATTTTAATTAGAAATGTAAATACTTCAAATAGACTAGAAGTGCCTTGAGCCACATCAGTGCATGAATAGTCCGGCAGGACTGAAGCAGTCTACCGAGTAAATACTGTCCATTCAAAACTTGGCGTCATTACAAAGCCAGTTGAGGCTTTTGACTGTTGATCAGTCGTTCATCTTTCCTACTTTATAATTAGGGTCATATGTACAGTGGGAGCAATAATTATTTGATCCCTTGCTGATTTTGTAGGTCTGCCCACTTACAAAGAATGGAACTGTGTAGAATTTTTATCATAGGAACATTTTAACATTGAGAGACAGAATATCACAAAATAATCCACAATAACATCATATACATTTTATAAATTGAATATCATATTTTCACATGAAATAAGTATTTGATCCATAGAACAATAGGACTTAATACTTGGTGGAGAAACCTTTGTTGGCAAGCACAGAGGTCGACGTTTGTTGTAGTTTTTCACCAGGTTTGCACAGATCTTGGGAGGGATTTTGGTCCACTCCTCTTTGCAGATCCTCTCCAAATCCTTAAGGGTCCGAGGCTGTCGCTTGGCAACTCGAAGCTTCAGCTCCCTCCACAGATTTTCGATGGAATTTAGGTCTGGAGACTGGCTAGGCCACTCCAGGACCTTAATATGCTTCTTTTTGAGCCACTCCTTTGTTGCCTTGGCCGTATGTTTTGGGTCATTGTCATGTTGGAAGACCCATTTTCAGTGCTCTCACTGAAGGAAGGAGGTTGTCACCCCCCGATACGGTGAAGTCGTCCTGTCCCCTTAGCTGAGAAACACCCCCAAAGCATAAGGTTTCCACCTCCATGCTTCACAGTGGGGATGGTGTTCTTGGGGTTGTACTCAGCATTTCTCTTCCTCCAAACACGGCGAGTCGAGTTGATGCCAAATAGCTCTATTTTGGTCTCATCTGACCACATCACCTTCTCCCAAGCCTCCTCTGGATTATCCAGGTGTTCTTTGGCAAACTTCAGACGGGCCTGTACATGTTCCTTCTTCAGCAGAGGAACCTTGCGCGTGCAGTAGGATTTTAATCCTTCACGGTGTAGTGTGTTACTGATGGTTCTCTTCGTGACTGTGGTCCCAACTGCCTTCACGTCATTAACAAGCTCCTCCTGTGTAGTACTGGGCTGATCCCTGACCTTTCGCATGATCATTGATCATTGATATCCCACGAAGCGAGATCTTGCGTGGAGCCCCAGACCGAGGGAGATTGGTGGTGACATTGTGTTTCTTCCATTTTCTAATAATTGCTCCAACAGTTAACTTCTCACCAAGCTGCTTGCTTATTTTCTTGTAGCCCATCCCAGCCTTGTGCAGGTCTACACTTTTGTCCCTGATGTCCTTAGACAGCTCCTTTGTCTTGGCCATGGTGGAAACATTGGAATCTGATTGATTGTGTGGACAGGTGTCGAGGACCTGGCCCTAGGCCCCCCTGATGAGAGATTGACAGGGATGGGTTAGGCAGGAATGCATTGTTAACCCCGTGCACACGCCATCGAGGTGGTATTAAGAACGCCCGTAAGAGGAAAAATATGTGGTTCAGAGATGATGAGCAGCCCTACTTGTCAGCAGAGGAGTCTGAAGTCAGGGGACTTAGATTTAGAGTACTAAGGAGCAAGGTCAAAGTTCTGACTGAGGCCATGCATAGAATGAGTTCCAGCATGACCTTGGAGGAGATTCAACATGCTGAGCGAGCAGTCGGGGAATACCCCAACCCTACAGGGGGGGAGCATAATGCCTGGTTAAAGCAAAAAGATGAGGAAAACAATATAGATGATGGGGAAATGATAACCTGATAATTTTTTGGATAGATTCAAAGGACTGACTGTAGAGGAGTTTGGGGATGAATTACACTCAGCTATTAGCTGGATGCCCTTTGTAGATCCCTTAAGGCGCCACAAAAAAGGGCACCTGAAGCGTGTATTGAGGCGGCGGCAGGCACTAACTTCGGGCTTGCATGAGGTCAAAGTGTGGAGAAAGTCAAGGAGAGACTATGAAATTGAGACAGACACCAGTGATAAATAGGTTCCATAAAAAAATACGAAAGATCTAGTGTTTTTCCACTCGTATACTGAGATGGTGGAAACTCCCAACCGGAGGGGTACATGAGATAAAGTATTGGGGAAATTTCCTTTGAGGTATGAGAAAATGACAGTGAGACAAACAAAAGTGATGAATATAGTCATTAAAAAAGTTGCATAAGAGATAAATGTCTTTCCACTCGGTATACTGGGGACATTTCTTATCAAAAAAAGGTACACTTTTATACGAGTTAAGAATATATAAGGAATAAGCTTTTAGACCTTAGGATAGCATCTTAGAATTTTGCTTCACAAGATATCTACGGGCTGTTGAAGAAAGAGCAACGCAGAACAACTATAATCAAGCTTGAGTGGTAATTATAACCTATATTACTTGTAGAAGTAGGAAAAGTAGCACATAGAAGTTCAACGTTATAAGTTTCCTTTTATTTTTGTCTTTTATTTTTCATTAAGATACTATATAAGGTAGAAAAATGTAGAGAAGTTTTTAGAGTTTAGATGAACATAATATTCTAGGAATAGTTTCTTTTAACGTCCAGAAGGGGGAGCTATAGGATAAGGCTAAGGCCAAAGAGGATGGGTATTTGAGGGGTGTACCTTGAATCTAAGTCCCCCGACTTCAGACTCCTCTGCTGACAAGTAGGGCTGCTCATTATCTCTGAACCACATTTTTCCTCTACGGGCGTTCTTAATACCACCTCGATGGCGTGTGAGAGGGGTTAACAATGCATTCCTGCCTAACCCATCCCTGTCAATCTCTCATCAGGGGGGCCTAGGGCCGGGTCCTCAACACAGGTGTCTTTTATACAGCTACATAACGATGTAACGAGTTGACACAGGTGTTTTGGGTAATGAGTTGAGATTAGGAGTGCTTCTTAATGGAAAACTAACTGGTCTGTGGGAGCCAGAATTATTGCTGATCGGTAGGGGATCAAATACTTATTTCATGCAAAAATACGATAATAAATTTATAAAATTTATATGATGTTGTTATTGTGGATTACTTTGTGATATTCTGTCTCTCAATGTTAAAATGTACATGATTAAAATTCTACACAGTTCCATTCTTTGTAAGTGGGCAAACCTACAAAATCAGCAAGGGATCAAATAATTATTGCTCCCACTGTATGTATGCTGTAATTTAAGTTGTGTTTTTTAAAGATTCGTTTTCATACATTCAATAGACATTCAGTGAGCTTTGTTAGTTATTAGACTTTTTTGAATGATTTTAGACTTATTGGTCTTCTGTTGCGGTAGCCTATCCACTTATAGGTTTTTTACGCATTGTGTGTTCAGAGTTACTCTTCTGCATACCACTGTTGTAACGCATAGTTATTTGCGTTGATGTCACCTTCCTGTCAGCTTCAACTAGTCTGGCCCTTCACCTCTGACCTCACATTAACAATACGTGCATGCAGAACAGCTGCTTATTGGATGTTTTTTGTTTTTCACATCATTCTCTGCAAACTCTAGAGACTGTTTTGCGTGAAAATCCCAGGAAATCAGCAG
The DNA here is from genome assembly GCF_963514075.1 of Conger conger. Taxonomy (NCBI): domain Eukaryota; kingdom Metazoa; phylum Chordata; class Actinopteri; order Anguilliformes; family Congridae; genus Conger; species Conger conger. The sequence goes on from NC_083769.1 coordinate 29,544,190, forward strand.
TTTGAGATACTCAAACCAACCTGTGTGGCACCAACAATGATTCTACAGTCAAAATCACATTTCTTCCCTGTTCTGACATTTCGTCTGAAAAACAGCTGAAACTCTTGAACACATCTACATGCTTTTATGCATTTAGATGCTGCCACATGATTGGCTGATTAAATATGCACAGTAACAAGCTGGTGCACAGGTCTACCTAATAAAGAGGTCATAGAGTGTAGGTGTTGCTTGACTCATTTGGGGGATAATGGTATTGTGTGTTGCACACATTTTATTAATAGTTTATTTCTTGGGCAAGTAAAACATGACACTCTCCCTACCTTTCAATCTGTGTTAGACAGCTCCATTACCTGCTCAACTACTCAAACTAGCTTCCATCACCATGTTTATGAAGCACTTACCTTAAATAAATACATAAATAATATAAACTGCCACAGCAAAAATGCCCTAAATGGAACAACCCACCAAACTGAAATTTTTACCTGAAAACTGAACTACAGAGAAACACTTGAGACTTCAGCAACATTATCATTTACAAACCCAGCATTTGAATAGTAATCACAGGCCCTCTTTAAATAAGAGCTGATGAGTGTGCAGCACTTGCTATCCAGACTCCCTGTTCCCTTGACAACACTTTCTGCACTCTTTTCAATTTCATTGTCCTGCAAATAATTTTCTCATGGAAAAAATATTGCATAATATAGATGTTCCAAGAGGCTAATAGGGAATAGAATGGCATGAGAGCATGTGCACTCTCAGATATTGACACAAATATTGTTCAACAAACTGGTCAACATTCCACAGTAACCTCTCTTGATACGATATGAATCTCCTCTTCAAACAGACTCTTGAGAACATTCACCATCTATTTTCAAATAATACATTACTCAGAAATAGATGCTAGTCAAGTTACAAAACAGGTCATTGATTGCTCATCTTGGCAAGAACTGGACTTATACTCATTTGTTGATTAGCTGAGGTGGGTTGCTAGCTAGTTTGAGCACAAAGAAGCAGCTATTATTATGACAGTAACAAAATCCTTACACCACTAGTATTAGATTCATTCATACAACCCAGATAAACATTAACAGCATCTATGGCTAATACCCATAGGCTAGTACCCCATTCTATTGGTCAACTTTAGTTTCCAACTTTGTCAGACGGTTTTGTGCATGATTCTATGTAGCTGTTGAGAACACTTCCAGACATCAAGCTTTACACAGAACAAGTGAAAAGGCTGACAGCACCAGACTGGGTAGGTCTAAATGAGTCTAAATTTGATCAATTGGGCTGGGCTGTTTGTCACACTTAACATCTCACATTTCATCTCATCTGCCATTTCTCAAGCTCCTATTGCGCAGGCCGCATTAAAGCCGCAGATTGGTTTCCAAGGGTAACCAGGAAAGTAATGACAGCGCAGGGAAACCTCAGGATGGATGCAAATAAAGCAAGGGAGAAATAAATCACAGACGGAAGAGAGACAGAAGAGCAGGCAGGTCCTGCAGTGCTGTTTTGAGTCTGAAAGATAGGAGCAGCCATATGGCTGCTGAAGAGGCGCGCTGCTCACCTTGTCTGTCAGCAGAGGCTTAATCTCGGTCAGCTGGACGTCCTGGAGCTCATCCATCGTCAGATCTGTGGGCTGTCAGTCACACCTGAGGGGGGGGGGGAGAAGTGATACAGAGAGTGAGAGACCGAACAGGACCTGAAGCACCAGGGCAGGGTCTCCACTCCAGATGTCAGGCCCGGATATGTATGCCAATGGGATTAATGAATGCGCAGAAAGGGGCCCGCGACCTTCTGAAGAGCCGTTGGAGAAGTTTATGATGATGTGTGGCAACAGGCCGGTGCTGGTCGCGCATAATGAATGTAGATTAGGTTTTATTTTTCAGCGCATCCTTTCTGAAAGGTCACTCTGCCGGATGGTTTTCCTCCAGTGCAAGATGAATGCAAACTCCCCCGTACTGCCCCACCCCCCACCCCGCCACCCTCCCGCAAAAGCCTCACCCTTGAGACACTCATTTCTCCTTCTGACATAATCACCACGTGCAGGTGCAGCAGCCCTCCTCGAAGGCCGAGGCTCAGAGGCCGTGTGTAGGGATGAACACAGAGGCTGGAGGGTTCTCCTCACTGCTCTTCATAGAGGGTGTCATTACACGGTGTGAAATTACTTGCCTGAAGCTTATTATGCACAGTACACTTCCAAGCAATTAGACATGTCAATATTTCAGCAATAAAGCCTTTTAACAAGACATGCAGAAACATCATGAATATAAAGGAATTATTCCCTATACTAGGAGAAAAACAACGGTTTGTCTGGAGGGTGTGCTGGTCCTTTGAGCGAAGGCCGAGCAGCTCTTGTGATGCAGCCCAACAGTGGCAGCTTAACCCGGTGGCCTCAGCAGAAAAACACTCTTGTTCCATGTCAGTGATGGAAAAGATGTGACTAGACTAATAAAAGCAGCTCCCCTACAGGCACTGCTACATTTCCCACACACTACGCGATGGAAAGGCTTCTGCAGACCTACATGCTTCAAAACCGCTTCAAAACAAACTGCGTGCGTGGGAGCGAATACCTTCCCACCTCCACTCATTCGGCTAACAGTCTGTGATAGTGATCACAGACCGACAGACAAGTTAGTCCTCTACCTCTCTACAGATCTGTGCTAATGGAAACACGAACGCAAAGAAATTACATGCGACTCAGGAAACTGTGTCGATCGTGCTGAGATGCTGAGGAAGTGCTTTGGGGGGGCGGGGGTGTGTGGCAATCTGCTTACAACCTTGTTTAAGACAGGATCAGCCATGCAAAGTAGGGGGGAAAAAAAAGAAAAAAAGAATAACAAATATTCTGCGTGCTTCCAGAGATTTAGAGAGCTTCAATCCAACACTTCCTTCAGCTCCACAGGATCTGGGACAAACGCAGGAGGAAGTCTTGTAATCCCTGCCGAGGCCCAGCTGAGAGGGGAGCTTTAGCCACGGCAGATTTAGCCAGGGGAACACAGGTGGCAAGTCAGTGCAGCGCCTCCAAGGCTCACCATTTTCCTGGGGCTCCGTTACCTATTCTCCAACTACGCTGCTAATTGGGCGATTTTCATTATGATTTGGCAGATGATCCTATCAAGAGTGACATAGAGCTTATATAGCACCCATTTATACAGAGGCAGTTCAGGGTAAGTGCCTTGCTCAAAGGTAACAGGAACTGAATCGACAATCTCAAAGCTACGAGTATCATTATACCACACTGTCACAAAGCAGGAAAATCAGATTTCCCAACCTAACAAAGCAGACATACAGTCCATACCTTCAGAAGTATTGGAACAGCAAGGCTAGTTCCTTTGTTTCTTGCAGTACACAGAATACATTTGGGGTTGAGAAAAACAAACTCAGAATTTTTTATTTCCAGGTATTTATACCTAGATACAAGAAATTGGTAAGACAAAATCAAAGCTCTCATGTTGTGAGAAAAACAATCAAAGAAACAAAACAAAGAAAAATGCTCAATCCAGAGAAATTGCCACTTTGTGAAAACATAGTCACACGGAAGCCTAAAGCTTGATTTATACTTCTGCGGGGAATCTATGCAGAGGCTACACATAGCTGCATTCCCTAAGCCATAGCCAAGGCATAGCCTGACACACCCCCCCCAGAAATGTAACTACGCGTCGTAGCCTCTGCGTAGATTTGATGCAGAAGTATAAATCAGGCTTTACTTTTCTACTAAATCCCTAAAATAGATATGACAGTGCTATGTTGAGTTGAGTATGGCTATTCTTTGGTGGTGTAGGCACAGTCTGGCCTTAAATGAACAACCCCACACTACTGACCTTTCTCCTGAACTGAAGAATAAATGGAGTACCATAATACTGCAATAATTCACTCTGAGTAATGAAAGAGAAACCAATCCATTTGTTTTCACAGGGGACATGTAATTTTAGATCCATGACTTAATTCAGCGTTATTCTAGTGCCAGCCAGTGTCTGCTGAAATGCACTCCCTGGGGTGTTCAGTTTCTACAGAGACCAATAAATTACATCATAAACTGCAGGGATGATATGCAATGTGTGCAGTGTGAAACTGGGGGGGGGGATGAAACAACAAAGACCGGCACAGAACAAATATAACAGGCCAAAACATAACATTATTCTAATGGTTAGAACAATACATGGACCGTGTTTGCTTAAAATATAAACAGCCAACCTGAAAAAGGTGGCCAATTAAAAGAGTGGATCTCAGAGAGTGAGTGGGAAGGAAAGACAGAAGCAGAAGGGAAAGAAACTGAATACAAGGGAGAGGAAAAAAGGGTCGAAACAAGAACAAAATGAAAGTGAAAACGGTGAGGGGGAAGAGAAAGAGAGAAAGAGAGAAATAGCAGCAGGTGGGATCTACATCTAAATAGAGGAAAAATCCAATAGGGTGGTAATTGTGGGGCGGGACAGGTCGGTCATGCTGTGGTATGGATTAAGAGCCTGGGACTGTGGCGCAATGCTAATGGGGTGGGTAGAGTCCACAACCACCCGCTGCTCCACCATCACTGTGAATTACTGCACTCCACATGAACACCGGACTCCATATGCCACACACAAAGCCAGCTCATTTTGAAATATAAATAACACCGGGCTGTGAGGAGAGAAGGAGGGTACTAGAGGTGATTAAATGGACAACAGAAGAAAGCTACAGTATGTGATGATTGTATACCACAGAGGGCAAACAGTACAAATGGGTAATTTTCCATATTTGTTTTCTGAAACTGACCTTGAGAAAACAAAGCTTGATTACACCACACAAGTAAATATCTATAAATCTATAAATACTTTAACCCTTTAGACACTAGTGAAGTTCCTGGAAATTACTGAAAATATTAAAAGAATCTCACAAAAGTATTTAATGCTTGTACATTATGGCTAGCTAAGTTTCACTGGGTATTCCCTGGGGCATTTTCAGTATTTAAAATAGCTATGCATTTCAGCCAGGTGAGGAACAGACATGCAGTTTGAAGCCTTCTGTTACCATGACCACAAACCCCACGCCCCAGGCTATGGCTCTCCTGCAGTCCTCAGCCTCTTCCCTCTCCCTCATTGATAGATGTGCAGGGTCCTACAGTGCCATCATTTCAACATTTGCTTCTGAAAACTGATGTAGCAACTGGAAAATCATTGAGGATCACACCTACTAGGCTAATTGGGATGCATTAGCGTGCTCCTACATTTTTCTCTTTCAAAAAACTGCTTGTGTAGAGCCCTGTTGTGCATTGTGTGCTAAATAATAGCAGCAACACTAAAGTGAGGTGAGAAGGCAAACAGAGGGCAAGATAGATATTTAGTCAAAAACTTAATTAAATTAGAAAATTTCAAATATGTGCTTCCAGCTGATACTGTTCATTAAACATCTTCAGGACACAAACATTTGGAAGAATCATCATACTAATGACTTGTTAATATATTAAAAGTGTTAGTACAGAATACAGTAGAACAATGTGAAGATTATATCCAACTAAGACCCTTTGAGCCTGTCAGATTTCATATCAAATAGTCTTTCAGGGACCAAAAGAGTTTAAGTTCCGTACAATACTGTTTTCTAGGGGATAGCATGGGAACATTCATTTAGGCCTACACTTTCCATGACATATAAGGACCCAAAGATCATAATTCTTGTGTCAATGGCCATTTTAGCTGACAGCTTGGTTATTTTGAACAGGGCACTATACAATAGCTATGTCAACTCGAAATGCAACACGATATTAATGTTCAGTGCAATGTTAAGAGTATTGCGTGCAAGCAACTGCAGTTCAAAATAAAAAAAATTAACTGCAAAACAATTGAGCCACTGTCTTCAGGTTACTTTGACCACTTCATGTACTGATAATTAGAATCAAAAGTGGTCACCAAAAACCTACAAAACTAGAACAATAACTCACTAAATAAAGTTCAAACTAAGCTGTCTGAAGCAGATTTAATAATCTGAAATCAAAGGGAAAGGCTTCAAAAACAGTAAGGTGGCAACTGAAACTGCAATCCATAGTGGTCCATTTGGGTCAGTGATTACGGATTTTATACTGTTTACTGGATTATGTTCCCCTGAAAGAGGTCTAACAAATGTATACCTCCTAGCTTTGTTATTGACAACAACCAGCCTGGATTCAAACCAGTGACCATTGACACTACAACACGTATCCAGTCTACCAAGAAAGGTTAACCGTTTGAAAGCAGTTTGGAAAAGCATGCATGCATCAGTGAGCCCTTGTGTCCCATAGCTACAAATCCCTTTTCACAGAACTATTTGAGGTGAGAATAACGCATGGTTGCGGATTTCCTTCCTACTTCAGGGAAACAAAGGAACTTTGACTGCCCAACACTAAACAAGGCTGAACAATTTATGAAAATACTACTCCTGTCTCAGTTTCTACCTCTTATTGCAAATCCAGCTTCCGAAAAATCTTAGGGAAGCTCAGGACTGCCCATTTGATTAGTGCTGTGCACAATACCCATTCAGTCTTCCTGACCCTCCACTTGCCTTTGAAAAATGTCACCGCTTTTTTTCCCCCCCCCGCATCAAACGATACGGAGCAGTGTCTTCAGTCCCTCTTTCCAACTTTCAGCTAGTGGCATACTGACATGCCAATTATGTGCGCGCTGGTTCTTAGGTCAGCAGTTGGAGGGGTGCAATAGGAAGAATGTGCAATAGCACCTCTGTGATGGTGTGAATATCTGCCCTGCTGCCTGGCACAAAAACTCTGTTTTGACTCGAATCACAAAAAAATCTTCACTTCAGCTGTGCTGCTGAGCACAAACCTTTCCAGTGGAAACGGTGATGTTCTGCCTTCAGTGGAGCCCACGGGCGATAATTAAAATAATTAGCCTATTTTCAACCTGTTGGAGAGTGCAATTACCTTTAGGGGAACTGTGACCAGCTCACTTTCAGATCATTTCAGCCAATTACACTTCACATGCAGTTCTGCTCAAAACTCATTCATTCTTTTGTGGTGCCCGGTAGAACAATCACATATTTAAAAAAAAAAAAAAAAACTAAAAAAAACTTAAAAAAAACATGCGGGGTGTCTCGGTGGCGCAGCCTGTAGAGCACTGACCGCACGCTCATTGCGAGCCGCGACATCGGTGGTTCGAATCCGACCGTCTGACATTGTCTACCCCTCTCTCTCGCTCCCATTCTTCCGGTCTCTCTGTACTATATACTGTCCAATAAAGCTGAAAAAGGCCTAAAAAATATATTTTTAAAAAAGAAGAAAAAAGAAAAAGAAAACATGCATAACGAGCCATTTAAGGCAGTTTAAGTTCAAAGTTCAATTACTGATGCAAAACGAATTCTATACAATTCCAGGAAACAAAAGGGAAGAATAATGTTTTTGTTTATTTAAAGGATTGATACAGAATTTTATACTCAGGGGGAAGTTAATTCAATGATTCAACAGACTGTCTTTATCCCTAATGAAGGTGAACATGGTGTGGATGGATTGTAGCATTTAAAATTGATGTTTGGATCGCTACAGCTGGACGTTTGGAGTGATGGGGGAAATCACAGGTAACCAGTGTGCTGGTCTGCAGTGTGAACATGCAACCATTCAGGTTTTAACACAAAGAATATGCAGTGCTAAGACCTGCACATTGAACAATAATCCCCATGTGCCAGAGACAAGGGTCTGTAATTAATTACTACCTACAGCAGAGAGAAAGCCAGAGAACTCCACAGATTCTGTACACATAGAACATTTACAAGTCCTCCAGACCTTTTAGTAAGAGCACAGAGCACACTTCTGAAGCCTCACTAATTAGGCTTAAGATAAATCACAGGGCAAAGTGCATATAGAAGCTCTCTCCATTTTCAGACGTGGCGCAAGGCAGAAAGAATTCAGCTTTCAACCTGTGTGCCCCGGAGACCATGCCGACGAGCAGCTCCACACAGCCCCCTTCCTTCAGGGCCAAGAACTGCTGGTTTTCCTCCCTCCTTTTTCCTGGGAGTCAGATGTGATGACGGTCTGGACAATCAGCAGCACTAAGAATTAATTACCTGGGTGAAGATACCCAAGAATCAGAGCACCACCATCCCCTACTGAATCCTCTCACCAAGGATCAGAGCATGACCATCCCCTACTGAATCCTCTAACCAAGAATCAGAGCATGACCATCCCCTACTGAATCCTCTAACCAAGAATCAGAGCATGACCATCCCCTACTGAATCCGCTCACCAAGGATCAGAGCACCACCATCCCCTGCTGAATCCTCTCACCAAGGATCAGAGCACCACCATCCCCTGCTGAATCCTCTCACCAAGGATCAGAGCACCACCATCCCCTGCTGAATCCTCAAACCATGCATCAGAGCATGACCATCCCCTGCTGAATCCTCTCACCATGGATCAGAACACCTGCTGAGGAGACCTCTCAACATGGATCAATGCCCATGCACATGACAGGGATTTAACCAGTGTTTCTGTTAAACTGCATGTGAAGCACTTTTTCAGTGAAAGGAGAGTTTTTTTATTATTACTGTCCATATGAGGTCACCTTTTTTAAATTGATTTTTTCATATCAGGTCTTCCTCCAAATTGTGAGGGGATTTTTAAGGAAGGAAAATGTTCCTGGCTCTCAAGCACTGCCTGCTAATGGCCTTACAATGATAAATCACTGAGGTGGACAAGAACACGCTCAGCTTCCCAGGAAGAAAAAAAAAAAAAAAGAAGATATTACCTGGCATCAGCTAAGTGCTTCAGCAGTACTTCCATAACATCTGAGGTGTTGTAAAAGACTTGCATTTCCTCAGTCAGTTGTAGTAAAACCCTACTTTCACATGTCATAATGGTAATCTATAATCTGTAAACATTCACTACTTTCCCAGAGAAAAGTAAACTTTTGGCTGTTCATTGAGGATTCCGCTTTGCCGTGACAAGCAGGCCGTTAAATTGGCCATTGTTCTACAGTGCAAAGCTGGAAAAGCACCACATCCCAGGACACAACTAACAGACATGATGTAATGTGCTCCCATGGGAGCACTGTTATTCATCCACAGCAGACGGCAAGCAGCTATGCACTTCGGGTCAGGCTAGTATTCTATCTGTAGAAGCCACTAAAGAGAATTTACTTTCAGGAACATGCCATCAGGTAGTCCACACGGGGTGAGGCTGTTGAAAGATAGATGAAAAGGGTTGGGGGATGGCAGCTGCACAGGAGAAAGGAGATGAGGACCATCACTGGAGACCTCTCAGTGCCCCGCTGCCTTCATCAGTCAGATGGCAGAATTATACAGGCTGCCATGCCTCCAGCCCCCAGGGAGTCCACGGGAGGGTGAACAGGGCCAAAGTGATCACAGCAAAGAGGCCTGCTAGGCACTGAAGAGGATACAACCAATCGGCTCAAATTTACAGTCAGGAGCCTATATTTTACATTGCAGTATCATGACCATCTGGATCTGGAATATAGGGAAAGAGAGTACAATTTGGAACATGGAGTACAAACCAGAAACTGATGAACTACACAATCACACACACAGTAACACTCACAGGGCCCCATGGACCCAAATAGGACATCATTTTACACATATGCACAGGCACAAAGGGAAAGGCTTCAAAAACAGACACCCATTAACCCATGAACAGTCACTTGTCTCAGGGAGTACTAGGAAGGCTACAGATGTAGCTAGGATACATTTCCCCAGCAGCTGTGCTGGTATGGTACTGTTCTACACAGCCCAAAGGGACAGGCTCTTATGGCACACTGTCAGTCCAGAGGGGTCAGTCCTCATGCGAGCAGCATTCACGCCTTCAACCTTCATAAAGGCCAAGCCTTGCTGCAGGTACACTGTGTGATTTCAGTATGACCATGCAAATCCATCCTCCTCTCCTTCTCCACCCTTCTGCTGCTGTCAGATTTGGCAGGCCGCAACTGAACTTTTAAACAATGGTTAGCCTCAAGATTCAGGCTGGATATGTGGATCCTGGACTGGTATGGAAGACTCCTTCAGCTGGTAGCTTGACATGACCAGGCAGCCATTACTGCAGCAAAGCCATTCCCCAGTCTGGACCCACCAAATGCTACCCAAACACACCAGGGCAACCCACCATGCTAGGCACAATGATTGCGGGATCAAAGCCTTCATCTGGTTACAGAGACGTGGAAAGTGAATAATCATTTTTCGACTCGGTCATGCAGGCTAGTGGTGAGCAACCACGTGAGCATCCTCCAGAAGGAAGGTGTTGCAATACAAATCAGGTATAGCATTACAAAATGAGTACCATTTATAACGTCACCATTATTCTTGGCGTCAAGCTAGGCGCTCAGTATGGGAGTAAATTAGAAGGCTGCCAGGCTAAAACCAGCAGAGTGGGACACAAAAGGAAGAGAGATTGCCAGCCGGAGCTGAAAAATGAGAAGGTCCGCCTCACTCCATCACAGAGTGTGGGGAGCTGTCGACGCACGTGGGCCACGGGGGGACTGGAATAAGCTGTGCGTAAACTCAGACGGAATATTCATAGAACTGCCTGTAATGAGTATCTGATGTTTACGGCTTCCTTTGTATCGCTCCACTGATTAACTGTACTTACACAAACAGCCTGTAGTCTCTCTGGAGTGATGGATATCTTCTGACCCATTATTTGAAGAGTCTACTGAAATATGCAGGTTAAAAAGGAGTTTCTCATTGGGACTTAAGTACTTGAAGTACCATCAGGAGGTCTGATAGAGACTCTCCATTCATTCTGATAAGTAATGCTGCTGTCTTTAAAGGTTACTCAGGACTTATTCTCTGAAATACAAGCCATTTATCTAAGCATACATTTAATTCATGTTCTTAATGAAGTGCTTCACTAGTGGTACCCAGTGTTGACAAGTAGATATAATTTACAAATGCAAGATACATGAAAACCAATGGCAAAACCACCTATACAAGTTGCAAGCCACAAAAATGTGACCAACCAATCATGTGTCCTCAGGAAAAGCCAGAAAGAAGGAGAGGAGCAGTGTGGAATAAAGGCAGAAGAGGTCAGAGGGTGTGCTGATGCCTGACTGATATGACATGGGCCACAGCATCTCAGGGGAGACCAGGAAACATGCTGCACAGGTTGTTGTCAGTGCATGAGAACAGACAGCTAATTCAATATCCATGCCCGCGAGAGATGGCCATTAAAAGGAACAGCATTACTGCTGCCTCTGATCACAGGCTCTCTGGACCCCATGCAACTACCCATCAGGTTTTTCCAATAGCAGAACCTCATGGTGATGCAAAATTTCTGCCAAACGTGGCAACACCATAGCTGAGCTCAAAGTGTACGTTAAACATTTACCTGCCAAAACTGTGGATTCCCTTGCTAAGATGCAAGAGAAATGCTTGCTGAAATCTGCCCTGCTTATCTGCTTGCATAAAGCCAGGAGCCTAGCAGGCAGAGACCTATATTGTGTCCTGGCTTCTGCGGCTTAGTTTCAGCAGTGAGCATGGTGGACAGCCCCAGACTGCAAAGCCGTCCCGAGGGGCAGCTATACAGAAATAGAACCAGGGATGGAGGGAGCGCAACCAATAGGAGGATGAGTAAATACACAACAGCTGTTGCCCGGTAAGTGTTGGCATAGAGATGGAAAGAGCTTGGAGAACTAAGCCAGGGGAGTTACATTTGTATGTATAGCTCTCGCTCTCGCTCTCTCACACAGATGCACACTGACACAAATCTGTTTGTGTACTGTATATTTGATGAAACATAAGTTCAGACCAGACAGCTTCTCAGCTCTATCCCACATGTGAGCCATCACATGTGGGGGGGGGGGGAAGAGAGACTGCAAAGCATTCATCTCTCTGCTTTAACTGTTTATGAAAGCATTACACAGTAAACAGACTTCCGTGTATGAGGTTTGACTTGTGAATGCTCCAGGGTGACCATGTTTTTTTGCCAAGCACCTCCTCATCGAGGGCAAATGCAATTCCCATACCTCCGACACCAATCCCAGTGCAGCTGTGCATAAAGCACTGCGCCACACGGCAGTGGCCTCGCAGAGCCCTGTGAATGCTGCCATCGAGGACGGCTACAAGACGACCAGAACTCTTGAATGTGGGGATAATTGTGTGGTGGTCAGTCTGACCTCTGCCGTGAGGTTGTACGTTAACAGAAGAGCAATGTACTGGGGAATTGGGCTTTCATATTCACATAAAACAGGCCTTATTCTGACCACACTCCTGGCAGTTAGGGATCAGGTAATCCTGGTCACGCACACTGGATAAAAATGTGCAGATATGAAGAATATTTTACACATTTGCTGTGGCAAAAGCCCAACATCAGACTATTGTATGGTTACAGTACAACTTGGAACCAAAAACTTGGTCTTCAAAACCACTACCCTTAATCACACCACTTTGTGGTGTTCCTTTAAAGAAATTGATAATGAAAATGTATAATTTCATCAAAGATAGCCACTGAGGTACAAACTGACTGCAGTCAATATCTGTAAACAGCCTGGGTATCTAGTGTTTAGGCACCGGGAGGTTTGGAATTTACCCGAGGACAATCATATGCTCCCAGTAAGTCCCACGGACTTACTACCGTTTATTTGGGATCGAGATGTCCTAAACAAAAATCCACACTCACGTCGTGATTGCAAATGAGAACCTGTTCTCAATTAGACTATTGTTAAACAATCGTAAAATGAAAGAAAAATAATACCATTGTAAACATGGTTTCAGCAAGTTGCACAAGAAAGCACCATGAGACATTTCATGACGTAAATCCAGTCTGTAATAATCACTTAGCTAACGTTCATCCTGTAATTTTGAAACACTTAACTTATCGCAGATAAATGTAGTACGTTCACTACCAGCAGACCTAAACAGTACGTTACTTGTAGCAACCAAGGCCATCGCAACTGCATGTGAAATGTCATAAGACGCACAGCACACTATTGTTCGCTACGTTTTATTACCACTAAAACGGCAGGCATTAACATGGGGAAGGATTTCATTTCTGATTTAACAACTGAACAATGAAGCTGGCTAGCTACATGCTATATATTTTTAAATCTTGAAATGACTGTGTGCAATTCAGTACTAAATCAACAGAATTTACTCCTTAACACACTCGACAATTATAAACTGCAGCCAGCTTTGCTGCATGGTAGCAAACGAGCTACAGTTGTTAGTAATCTTATCTACAGTCAACGTTATCTAGCTATAGTTAGCTAGCTCGCAACAGCACGCTGGATAGTTAAATCTTTTATTTATTTATTTTTTACAACAGTTTGCATTGCCATTAATATTGTTGCAGTCTCACAGTATATAATTTTAAAACACAGACCGCTAACTAGATGACGTAGCTCCATCGCATCCATGAAACAGGCTAGCTCTACCTAAGTTAGCTGACACTAGCTAAACTTTGAACGCTCTACAATTTAGCGAGCTAGCTACCGCTAACGTAGGAACGTTACTGTCACGTAGCCAGCAGCGTTCCTACTTGGAACGGCTTGGTATCAGATCCATCATCTGTTCAACCGCACATGTAAAAATCTGTAAAAATGTGTTGGCCTCTGTTGCAGCAAGAGTCAAGCAAGTTATGTACCTAGGCTAGCTAGCTAACTAGAACTGTAGCTAAACCTAGGCTAGCTAGCTAACGTTAGATACAAGAGCCATTTACAATGATAGTGTTAAAACGAAGGACCAAACTACTTGGGTAATTTAGCTCACGTTGGCAAAGAACCTTCACATCACGCTCAAATTGATAGCGATTCGCTCACATTATTTAAAGCTAACGCCACAAACACTTGCTGGCAGCAACAAACAGTTAAAATATCACAGAGAACACTTTCATTTGTATCGATATTTAGCTAACGAACGAACGTAGCTAGCTAACGTTCGTGAACTTAAATGTTCCTCTTCAACTTGGATATTAACTATTTTTCAGATTTAGCAAAACGCATTTCAATTAACTAAGGTTAATAGAAAAATACCTCACAGTTCTTATGGACTTAAGAGACAACCAGTTAACCACCAAACAAATGAACCGCAAGAAAACGGCTCCAAGAAATGTCTGAAATATTTGCACGGTATAAACCTGATTGAACATAGCTAAACTATACACTGCTAGCTAGCCATTGCAACAATAGCAGGCGAATGTTAGCGATGCAGTTATTGCGAATAATAACGTCATTGCAAACGATCTTAACCTTCCATACACATCTGCATGTGAAATGTTTTAGCGTGTAGCTGGAACCTGATCTTACTCGCCGCCGACTTACATAAACACGTCTTCACAAAATAAAAAAATTAAGAATTTATATATATTTAAATGGTACTTACAAGTGTGGAATCTTCCACTGCACGTTTCTCCGTAAGCTGTGTCAGTTGAGTTCCCACTGTGTGCACGTCGATTTCGGGGGCGGAACTACGATGCTTGTAAAACAGCCCTCAGACAAAACGAAATTGTCTGTGGTTCCCAAAGTCGGTTCAGGCGGCTTGTATTGTTTTTTTTCTGTCTTACAACCAATTTCTTGACCAATTAAGAATTATTGTTGTTAAAACATGTATTAAAAGTCGTATAATTTCCATATTTAAACTTAGTTTAACATAATTCAATTTTGGCGTGTTACCATTTGCTTTGTTTTTGAACCGGTTTTGAGCGACCTGGTGTATAATCTGTAAATCTGTAACGGATTGCATTAGTTGATCTGCGAATATGGAACGTTTTTTCCTTCCTAATGTGCTATTTCTAGCTATTTCTCATATGATATGGATTTTCGATGGTAAGTCATCACTCAACGGACATTAAATGTGCCTCATCTAGAACAATTAGCAGCCTGTTACAGTTCAGAGGAAACGATAATCAGAATTATTATCTTACAATGTACACAGTTTGGGAAATGGCATATGATGTATACCTGCAGCTGGTGTATTGGAAAGAAATAGCATATGATGTACCTAACACTCGTTTTACACCAATTTGTAGTTCTGAGATACTTATTTAAATGATACGCAAAATTACAACTTCTGTTCTAATAACCCATCAACTGGAATTGTCATTGTTCACTGTAGTTTGTATGCCATCAGCGTATTATCAACCTAAACCGTACATGGGACGATACATTTTCATACGTAGGGCTTCATAATGGTATATGTAACATTACTTGTACACTGGGTGGCATTGAGGATAGAAAACATTTGATTGATGCTGTTACACAACCATAAAAATAAAAAATATGGTTTACGAAGGTACTGCTGGTTTGCCATGGGCAATTTAACTGAATAGAAAAGTGTTATGGGAGAACAACAGTGGGTATAATCATGTAATCCTCTCTTTTCTCTGAAGAATTGGGCCAACAGAAATTGCAGCAATAATGGGGGACGGTAGCAGCTGTCTCTCTCTCCGCTTGTGATTATTAAATTAAATGCAAAGAAATCAATTCGGAAAATGGAAAACCTATAATATATTCACAATCCCCAGCAAATCTCACGCGAGCCAGTTTGCCACTGTAGTAGTAGCTGAATTATAAAACCAGAAATACAATTTCAACCCTGTCGTAACTGATCAAAAAGTCATGCTCTAAATATATCCTTAATAATAAAAAAAAACAATTATAACCATAAGTCTACTTGCACCAATTAATTAGATTTCGGTCCATGTGAGGCACGTTGGGTTACCTCTCATGACAAGATGATATGCAGATAATTCATAAAATGTTAAACCTATTAATACCTTTTAAAAAAGCCAAAAACACGTACGCGAGGAAAATATATATGTCTTCCCATACAAGCAGCAGTTTTTAATGAACTAGCTTCTAAGGTTTCAAAAAACAGCAGGTCTATGTACACAAGAGCACTTTTCAGTGTGCGAAAGGGAACCACCTGGTGGAGAAATTAGTGATCATAAAGAAAATAAATGCTCAAATACAAGACAGAGCACATTGTGAAAATGTGTTTATTTTCTTCAGTCTATGATTCTATTCTATCTTGACAAAATACCACTATTGCTGGTGAAGGACTCCAGCTATACAGATAGCTAGCTGCACGACACTGCTTTCAATGGAGCTTCACACACTTTTAGAATAATAAAAATAAGACTAATTTTCACAAGGGATAAGAGGTTGAGACAAATACCTTTTAAAGGTAAATAAACCTGGAAAACATGTGGTCAGAGATGCTACAGAATTCAGATTTAAAGGTTTATTAAAAATTCCACAGTCAGTAGTCACTAGCCAAAGAGAAGGCCTAAGAAAACCAAGATGGACCCTCTTTTCCCTTGTATATACTGAGTGTTGAGCCAATTCAAAGCTGAAATATGACAGGACAGACCAACAAAATTTAAATACAAAGGAAGAATAAAAAAATAATAATTGTGAGGCGGAGACCACTGAAAAACAGGCAACAAGAGTATGAAATGACATAACTGCCTTTGGCCTGGGCTGAAGGTAGCAGAAAGTTCAGGAATGAATCTACTGAAAGGAGCAGGGCCTTCTTGGATTGCATGCCAAATGGCCATCTGGCCCCACTGCAAACAATCTCCATGCATCTCAACAGAAAAACCCTCTTAACTACTTTGCTCCTCTGCATAGGAATACACACACACACACACACACACACACACACACACACACACACACACACACACACACACAAACACACAAACACACAAACACACAAACACACAAACACACAATATGGTATAACTAGGTCGGACGAAAAAGTGAAATAAATTACCTTTTCTTTCATAATAAATAAGAGTACAGAAATCACCCAGGAACAAAACAAAGTAAACAACGCTGTTAGATAACATGTATTAAGACAGAAAAAACAAACATACAAATTACACTAAATGATTTAAAAAAAAATTTACAGTAAAAATAAATCTTACCAAAGGCAATCTACAAACTGTACAATTTCATTTCATATGGCTGATGCATTTTCAACATGCCATGGTACAAACCAGTCACTCAGTTGCGCACACATACTTTCCATCATAACTGAAAGTCTTAATATACTGAAACAGAAAAAAAGCAGTGAAAATGGGAAAAGGTCATTGTCATAAGAAAAATGGAGGGAAGAAACATGGCTTTATAGGTTACATAAGTTTCAGTATGAATACAGTATATGTTTAAAATATTTTTTCAGAACATCTGACTCCCTTCATAAATTCAAAGAATTCCCACATGTTCAAATGAAATTAATGTTCTGCTAGTCATTTCAAGCCTTTGGATAAAACCATTATTAAGCATTTCAAAGCATTTATCGAATACAAACCCATATGAAAATTTCAGCAATTGTAAGCTGTTACAAATTCTTAGTTACAATCCTTTCGTTTTCTACATGGTGTGACACAGATCACACATTGTCATGGTAACAAGACCATTTTCATTTTGTTAACCTTTTTTGTTGTTTTTAGAGCCACTGCTGAGACAAGCAAGCGTTTAAGAATATTTTCTTATACAGTAAGACTGGTTATTCAGACAGAAAAGACATGCTTTAACCCATTTCACTGATTATGACAGTAACAAAAATAACTAAATTTACATTATTAAAAAGAGGGCTTAATATCAGAAATGTAAGTGCTGAAACAACTGTATTTCTTATTTTGGTTGACAGTACATCCTTCAGCTGGTAGGTGACTGCAGTTCTGAAAGAGCAGCTGGTCTTCCGGTGAAAGCCTTCTCTTGGGAAGCCCCAGCCAGCCTAAATTTCCCATTAATCATCTGGGCCATCTCGGATAAGTCCCTGTGAGCCTTCTTCCCATAGCCCTGAAGTGTGGTTGTCTGCCTTTGTGCGAGTTATACTGTCTGGTTGGATTTTAATCGAGTGTCTGGGGTGTTGGAGGGGCTCAGTGGCGCCCTCATGTGGAGCAGCACAGGGCGATCTGCTGCACCTTGCCCAGCTCCGTCAGCAGCTGTTTGATGCGGTGCTTGAGCTGGGGCAGGCGGGCCAGGGGCTCCGGGGGCTCCAGCTCTCCGGTGTAGTCCAGCCAGCTCTCCAGCACTACAGACAGAGGAGCAGGGAGGGGGCAGAGTGGGGTCACTGCCAGCCTCAATCATTCAAACATAATCTGCTGCAAAAGGCTGCAGTTGAGTTATTATGTTTAATTAAATAACAAGCTGAAATTAAATACAGGCTGCTAGATTCATACCCATACCCCCCTGTGAGCAATGCTGTGCGTGTGTAGGACTCACCGTCCAGCTCCCTCTCGATGAAGTCCATCCTGTGCGTGACCTCGTCCTGCATGGCCTCTATGTGGTCCAGCAGGTTGATCTGCCACTGCTGCTGCAGGCTGCTGTCCGTGCTGGTCTTGTCTCCCAGATCACTGTCCTCGCTCTTTATCTCATAGCTGTGCTCCACGCTCAGCTTCTTATAGCAGTCTGCCTCCTGGATCCACAAGCACACCAGAGGAACCATGCTTAGCAGTGGCTTACACACAGACAAGGAAACTACAGCCAGGTTTGTGATGTAGGCATGCGTATAAAGTATATACGCATGCTTATATCAAGTATAAATGCACACGCTGCATTGGGCCACAGCAGTGTTCCCCCACACAACACACTGCAACATAAATAAAATAAAGATTGTGCCCACACACCAAATAGTTATTTTCTGAAGCAACATAACATTTCAACAGTTTTGCTTGGTCAGGTGAAGTGACATATAACCATGTGTGCTTTATCACAAATCTTCTTCACAATACATAGGTTCTGTAATTGTGCCATCTGTTGTATTCGTTTCATTGGTCACCTTTATCAACACTGTGCATTATCACGTCAACACAGCACCAGATGTTGAAGTGACTGCCTCGTTTCCCCTAACAGAAACGTGGCCAGGCAGTGATCACCTTGTTGTGCAGGGGCCGGTCCAGCTGCAGGTGTATCTTTCCGCGGTCGGGGTCCAGCGGACCCCCGTAGCGCTGCTCCAGCTCCAGAAGGTCCTCGGTGCTGCGCAGGCTGTCCTCCAGCTCTGAGCCGCGCGTCTCCACCACCAGCCGCTGCTCCACGGCCGGGTAGTACGTGCGGGGCTTCTGGTAGCAGTGCTCGCTGCTGATGTAGGAGTCCTGGAAGGAGGGCACGCGGCTCGGCTGCTTCTCTGCCGCCTCCCCCACTCCACAGCCGCCGCCCCTCTCCCTCTCCCGCTCCTCCCCCTCGTCTGTCGCCGGGGACGGCATGGCCCCCGTGTCGGCCCCGCCCCGCTTCCTCGGCTTCTCCGCCTGCTTCCACGGCTGGCACCACAGCTTCAGGTCCGGGTGTGCCTGCGTCCTATAGGGGGCGATAGAGTGGTATGAGGAAATCTTACCCCTAAACTTGGGTGAGCATCTGATGTCATTTATGCAGTTGGACGAGGATTAAAGAATGTGTTTGCTGCTCCCTGCCAGGAACAGGAAGTGAACTGCTCCTATAATGATACTTTGTTTCATCCGTCCCCAGTCATAATGGTCTTTCCCTGTTCCTGGGGTTGTGCTTCCCCTCCCCTGGTTCCTGACCATGTGACAGGAAGACGGGACTCACTGCAGAATGCTCATCTTGAGCTGCAGGCCATTCAGGACCTCGATCACGCGGTGCACGTCTCCCAGCAGCTGGTGGGTGGCTGCGATCTTCTTGGCGTTCTGGTGAGAGTAGTTTTCCTCCAGGAAGGGCAGGCCGTACATGTGCCCACTGCTGAGCCAATCCCGATCGTACCAGTACCGCAGGCTCCGCCTCTGACCTGGAGACACAAGCGTTTATGTGCACTCACATACTGCAATACATGCACTTATTCAAAACACCAAACCCTTCTGTTACAGAGTAACCTTCTGCCTTCAGTATCCAGCCGATTATAAAATGCATCACATCATGGATTATATTTAATGTCATAATATAATCACAATTAATTCCCTGATTCTTAAAATATCAAATTCCTTTATTGCAAACCATGGAGCTGCGTCAGGTATACCAAATGACAATATTCTTGTTACTTGTGAATGGATCGGGCATTGCACATCCACACTCCCTCCAGCAGGGGCAGTGTTAGTATAGAGCTTACCTGGTGGGTCTCTGCAGATGTAGCAGGTGTACCTCTCTGGAACATTTTCCTCTAAGAGCCCCATGCAGGTGCCATGTTGCCAGCATAGACACTCCTCACACTGCACATGCAGGACATAAGACAACCATTCGTTACAAGTCTGGCACTTAAATATTTTGATAAATGTAAAATTGTGACTGGCTCCATACTTTCGATACACATTTCAAAATTGTATCTGTTGTTAAAGCACAGAATGAGAGCTACATAATGAGGAGGAGTAAATATTTATGGTTTGAATGTTGTATTTTCGAAAAGAGTTTTGAGAAAACCAGCTTTAAAGATTTGTGAAATCATTATAAATTGTGAATTCATCCTAAAATACACCTTCAAACCAGGAACTATTGTATGAAATTGTTATGTTATGCATGAGATCGTTCCACAATGTTCCACTGTATCATTCTGTGAAGCGTCCTTTGGAAGATGGAGGACGACCATTTGACAGATTTCATACTACTATACTTACTTCCTAAAATAAACAAAACGCAGTCAGCAAATTTTGATACATCAGAGGAGCCTTCTGCCCAGATGTCAAACTGTATGAATGAGATGCCATACTGTAGTTGAGTAATGTATGCAGGACCATAGGATTTTGGCCATGGAATGAAACTGTTAGTGGAAGATACTTTATCATAGAGTCTGCATAAAAAACCGCTCTGGAACAATCCAAATTTAGTTATAGCTAGCATTCTTGCTGCATTTATAGTTAGTGATGCTGTGAACATTGCTTGAGACTAATTTATTGCCAGTATTATCCTCATAATAGTTCTAGGCGTGAAGGTTGAATGAGTGGTTGGAGTGAAAACATGCAGGATGGTAATCTCCAGGAAAAGGGTTGGGTAGCCCTGTACTGAACAATACATCACTGATGATTCATAAATGTGTCACATCCCATCATGAGAGCGGAGGTAAATGACACTTAAATACTTGGTGATAAAAGTGGATTGCGGGCAGCTTGGTAAAAGCTTGAAGGACTGACGAGACTCCCTGACCTGAATCATAAAGTCGTTCTCCTCCTGCACCTCGCAGACACAGCGTACGATCTCAAAGCCCTGCGTGGCCATGGACACGCCCTGCTCCTGGGGGGGCGTGGTGACGTCCAGCTCCACACCCAGCTCGTCCTCGCTCCACACCGGACTGTCTGTGGACCAGTCGCTTACGCTGTCCTCGTCTGCGGAAGAGGGGAAGGGCCCTTCAATTTACACGAGCCCTCTGTCTGCAAAAGACTGGCCTCCCATGCGAGGAACCTCCAAATACTAGCTGCAAGACAGCTTGGTAAAAGGCAACTTAGATTACCTGATGTACAGTAGTAAACATTATCGGCACAATTTAATTAAACAGAAACACAACAATTAGCTGATTCTTATTCATTTGAATGTTGAGGCAAGTTCAGTGAATGCACAAAATCACAAAATGTTTAACTGCAAGTGAATGGTTTCACCTGAAAGCTCAGCACATCTATATTAATCTGTGAAAAAGTAGAGTTCATCAGCTACCTTGAAATCACTTTCATAACAGAATGCAGAGAGGAATACATGTTAGCAGAATGACATGTCCTTACATTTACTGCATTGATACAAGATACACATTTCTTCCAGTGGTGTCTTCTTGGTCACAAATTGACTTGGTTACATCTGCTGTTTTTTGTTTTTTTAGCAACAAATAAGTACGCAGGCTAAAGCATGGGCTAAAAACAGATACATCTTTTGGGCTTCAAAAGCATCCATGTAGTGACAGTTGAGAGGCATCTAACCTCTCCCCGCATTCAACCAGAATCTGAAACAATGCATCTAAGGTAATGTCTCAAAACCATACGAACAGAACATTATTTCGGAACATTATTGTCGGCATACATACAATTTCTCAAAAATCAATGCTCTATCTTCAAATTCCTACTGATACTCTTCATATTTTTCCATTTTAATTCCATTAAAACTAAGCCAAATATGCTTTATAGCAACACAGCCAAAGAGAGAGCAAAATGCAGGTAAATGTATCCTATACAGTAAAGGGACAGAAACAGGATTAGAGAAGAGGATGTTGAAATATCAGGAAGAAAAACTCAAGAGAAGAAGAGAAATGATACAAGGCCTTGATACCCACCGTCCACTTGTATCTGTTCTGTGTTGTATCCAGGGCTGGAGTTGTATGACTTGTGTTTGTGTGAAAGGGGGAATTTGTGTAACAAATTCAATTTGGTTTGAACATTGAACACTGAGATGTCAATATTCTCTTCACTACCCGTATACTCTGTCAAGGGGAAAGCAAATGCATAAGAAAATTAAACACTTCAAATTTCAGGACATCACCGGCATAAACAAAAGGCTGCTCTACCAAGGGACAGAAAACAATGTTCACAAAATGTTCCAGATGGACCAATCACTGACAATTGTATTCAATAAAAATAGCAAAAATAAAAGGACCAATTAAATTTTGTAATAAGAAAAGGTGTTTGGTGAGACCTTTTTAAACTCACCACACATTTTTGAACGGTAAGAATTATGGATCCGAAAAAATGAACGACAGTACACTTAAAATACTTTCTTCATATTTCTAGAGCTGCAATGCCAACTTGACATCTGACCTGCACTTTTTGTAACCAAAAGTATCTTGGACTATGCTTGGAACCAGTGGAAGTAATTTTTTTTATGTGAGGCATGGCAACTAAACAAAGGCATATCAGCAAGGTCTGTTCTCTAATAGAGATCGTTCGGTTTCCAGTTCAGGTTGAATGAAACCATCTCCAGGTACTGAATGCATCATGTTGCAGATTTTATGGGATATTACAGAATATTTGTATTGTGCCTAAAACAAAACAGTTTTGGGTATAGACATGTAGCCACCCTTGGGCACGGTCCTGCTCAAATGAACCAATTAATGCAAAAACAAAGTGGAAACATTGACGGCATTCATTAGAAATCTTTCTGAACCCTCCATATAAGACTATAATATGAGACTACATTATCCCGAGAATAAGCCTATATAAACCGGTCAACAAGAGGACTGCTTTCCCAGGGCAGAAGCATACAGAATTCAGGGGGTCAGTAGTCAGTCAGAAGACCAGTCCATCTTGTCCTGTGTTCCTCATAAATGCAGCTAATTTGACATTTCTGGATATTCACCAGATTATTGGCCAGATTATAAAATCTTTGGGACTTAATGAGTTTTGTTGGGGAGATCTGAGTGACACCAGCCTGGGCTACAATCAGCAGTTGCGGCCTTTACCACATCGCCCCTCTTCTGTCAGATAGGAAGAAAGCGCAGAGGTAAAGCCAGAGAGAAGGTACTGCCAGCCAGAAATGCCTTACCTGACTTGGACTTCTTTTTCTTCTTCTTCTTCTTCTTCAGTTTGATGCGGAGAAAGTCCCTGTGCTTCTTTTCCTTCAGCTTCT
Organism: Conger conger; assembly: GCF_963514075.1. Taxonomy (NCBI): domain Eukaryota; kingdom Metazoa; phylum Chordata; class Actinopteri; order Anguilliformes; family Congridae; genus Conger; species Conger conger. The sequence continues at coordinate 29,567,586 of NC_083769.1, forward strand.
CCCTCTCTTTCGCCACTGCTGTTCAGAACAAGTACAGACCCATTTGTGAAGACCAGAACGGGGGTGAGGAGACGGGGGTGAGGAGAGAGGCAAAACACAGATGGACCATGCTTAAAGGAGCAGGCCCATATTAAATTGTATGTGTACACATAATTGTATACATACGCATGTATAGAATATTTCATCATTACCACGGTACGCAAGGAATGGCATATATGCACATAAAAGCGTGATATAAAGAGGTCTGCATTCATTTATGGCTGCTGTGTGAGATCAGAGTTTATGAACCTGTCTCGGCCATGCTGCGGTCCCGGTCCCGCTCTTTCTCCAGTGGCCGGCGGCTCCTCTCCAGCTGGTTCTCCTTGCTCTTCTCGCGCAGCAGGGGGCGCTGCTGCTCCGCGGCGTTGACGGCAGGGGGCGCCGACGTGCGCCTCTTCTCGTTCAGCCGCGTGGCCTTGCCGTCTCCTCGGGGGGAATTGAGAGCTCTGTGCGCACTGTGCAGAGAAGAGTCTGGAAAGACAAACAGACGGCACCACAGCCAAGGCCAAAAGCTTTTAGTCGCAGCGCAAAAACACAAGCACGCAAGTGCCGCCTAGGTGGCGATATTATAACAGCGACCTCCAGGGCCGAGACACAACAAAAACCTATCTGCTTAAGTGAAATGTCTATTGATAGGTGAAGATGCAAACAAAACATGTCTCAAAAATATTTATAAACAGAAATTGCAAACATTTTTCAGCGAAAGCTTGGCGTGGTTGAAAAGAAAAAAGCCCAGAGAGAATGAGATTGACTGCGGCAGAGGAACTCACGCATGGAGGCTGAAATGGTGCGCCTCCTCTTGGGGCACTCGTGGGCAGCCTGTTTCTCTGACGCCCGTGTCTGGATGCTCCGGGTGGGGCTCAGGTCACTCTCGCTGGCCTTGTCCTCGTGGTAGTACTTCATGTGGTAGTGCAGGAGCTTGGCCTTGCGGAAGGACTTCAGGCAGCCAGGCGCTTTGCACTTGAAGGGGTTGTGGTCAAGTTCGATGGACAGAATTGGTGGAGGTTGGTTTTTAATGACTCTGTATACTGCAGGAATAGGACATAACGGATGTGTGAGTTTGGCCATTTGTGAATGTGTGTGTGTGTGTATGTAAAAGGATGCACGAAGGCTACAGTACTCACAGGGCTCCCTGCTGTATTTGTTGGTGGTTGGCAGATGGACCTGGCGTCTCAGCACAGCTGTAAAGAAACCAAAGGTTTTAATTTATTTTCCGACATATACAAAAATTGCATATATAATTCAACAATAGTATACAAAATGACATAAAAACATATATAAAGAAGTGTAACAGGAAGATTAATATCCCTATTTGCCCTTCTCTAAAGCATGACAGTGCTCATACCTTGTAATGCAGGCGAAAGCTGAGATTCATCCACCACTGGTTTGGGGTTTTCTGTTAGGACTGTTGCCCCCTGAGCTTCTTTATCATTGGAGGCCACGACCGAGGGTGTCGGGGTGGAGTCTGGTTCGGATTGCTTCTGATTGGAGGGAATAGCTGTAGGCCTAGATTCAGCAGAACTGTTCCGGTCTGAAAGAGGGTATAGAGGACAGCTCAGAATTGAATTACCTGAGACAAGAATGATTCTAACAATGAGTTCACAAGATCATTTACAAGCACATAGTACACTAAAAATACGATAGACTAGCTTAGATATAGACTTTATTTTTGTCAATTTCAATTTGTGGTTGTATAAGTTATTAGACAACCACAATTGATAAATTCATTTATCTATCCCCAACTTGCTAACAGTCAGGAGATGGGGCACAAATTACTTTGTGGTACATCAATAACCGAGAGAACAAAAAATCCACCAACAATACAGATCAAGCAGACCTGTGCTAGTGTCCGGCTTGCTCTTCTTAGTGGGCGTGGTCTGTCCCAGGCAGATTTTTCGCTTTCTCAGTTCAATGACATCACGCAGCTTTTCCCCCCGTCCTCCTGTGAAAAGGTGAGAAGCTAGAATACGTCCAATTCTGCCTTAGGGCTCAAGTACCACCATAGTGAATAAATGTGTGGGGTGTCCTGTGTGTCCCAAGCTACCATTCCTAGGCTTTAGTGGACTGAAAGCCCCCTGCTTCACCTTTCCTTTTTCTTAATGATTTCACTATTTCCAAGCTGTACAGCATGAACGAAACATGGCCTTGGCTGAGACTCATTCATTAAAGCACAAAAAGCCAAAAGCTCAACGCCCCTCCCTGAAGACAAAAATTTAAATGAGGCAGTTGCTATGAGTCAGTAGAGGAACTCAGTTCCAGAAAAAACATTTGGGAACAACAATTTTGCAGTCCACAAACTGCACTCAACTGGGTTTACAACCGGTTTGGTGTAAGCAGAGTGTGTATATTTCTGGATCCCATGTAATTGTTATTCAGAATATACCATTGTTCAAGATCATTACAGCGCAGGTCGAGAAGGAACGGAATACAGTGAAGATAAAGATCTGACCATTTTGCTGTCTGTAACATTACTTTTTAATGTAACGTTACAGACAGGCTTAACTCACTTACACCGACAGCACAGGCTATGTACGACTAACATGTTGATGGATGGGAAATTAAAACAGCTGTGCTGCAAGCTCACAGCATAGATGATATATAAATAAATGCCAACCAGATGCTATATAAATGCCAACCAGATGAGGCACATGGCTAAGTAAAACACCAGATTGAAATGAAACTGATTGAAGATTAGATCAGATTGAAACGAAACAAAAACAAAAAATTATGGATTTTAAGGGAAAAATTACAACAAGAAACAAGTTCTTGAAAAGTTCGACAAGTGGTATTACTAACTTTCGAGACAAATAAGGAACCTACGCCATCAACTGGATAGGATTTTGCAATTAGCAGACCGTGGCTGGGAGAACAACTAATTCAACTGGTAAATTAAAACGCAAGCTAGTGTCCTTGAACAATCGTAGACTAGCTATAAATGTGGAAATACTGGTTGCTTGTTACATTTCCATCCAATCAAACAATCACATTTATAAAAACCAGCTGAGTACCCGCCACATCCCACAAGCGCAACGTCGCACATTAGCGGGCAACTCTGTCTACAGGCAGCCTATATTGTTCTGTGCCATTCCTCAGGTATTGACCTATAGTAATAATATTTGTTGTTCAGTGAATATCCAATTGCTGAATATCTTGGTAATGATGTTTAGAGCCGCCATTTTCATGTCAGTGTCATGCCATCATAATATTTGGAGTTTGGATACCACTAGACATAGGTTGTATTTTGTGTAACCATAAATTCATGGTCAGTTTTTGCCCAAGTTTTACTACCCCTGTTGTGCAGCAACATATATAATTAATGTGCTTATACACAATTATATTGTTTTGGCAGTGGTCCAGCCTATTTGAGCATGCTTGTACAGCCAATTACAGGAGTTCTAAAAATTATTTTTTAAGCGGTTATATCGATTAAATTTCAGCTGCTGACTGAAACATGAAAATACTGAAAATACCCATCCCTAATCGGAAATGAAGGTCGTTCAGAACATTGAATCTTCAGATGTCTGAGTGTGATGTTGAAATACAGAAACTTTACAAAATGTAATATTTATTTGTTTTACACTGGCAAAGCAACAAGGTTTGGCACTCTTGTGGATGACGGCAAATGGTAAGCGAAAGTCAAAGTCATCACCTGCATTGGCTGTAGCAATCAGTGTGACGCAATCTTTACTGGATTTTTTATTATTTGCCTCCTTTTGCTTCCATCAAAAAGCGAAATTTACTTTGCTCCTTATTGATATCAAAAGCGGTACTTTCTTTCTAGGCCACTTCTTACCAACGTTAAAATTAGGTCAAGCAGCTAGCTTAAAAGAATTTCAAGTTTATCGTTAGCGCTTGGCAGTCATTTTTAATGAATGCTATACTTCCAATTCCTTCCCCTGTTAGGCTGACTGGATTTTTAGGTTTTCGCAGTTTCGGATGGGATATATGGGATATATGAAAGGAAATATTTGACCATTCGACGGGTTTCAAACTCGCCATTTTGTACCTGCTTCTTTAAATCTAGTGAAAGAGCAAGACTGACTCACCTTCTGTGAGTCGGCCCCGTGTCCTCCTGGTCTGGGAGGGGCCCTCTTTCGAGGACTCCCCTCCTTCCTCTGTACCAGGCCTGGCTGCGGGCTCGGAGCCTCCCTCCTCTTTCATGTCTACCCCCAACAGCTTGCTGGAGCTCTGCTGCTCTCCCCCCGACTGGCTCTCTCCTCCAGCCGGTTCACTCTCCTCCACCTTCACTCCATTCATCTCCTCTGGTTCTGCCTTGGAGCTCGTCTCCATTGTCCCGGATCGTTCCCTCGACCTCCTCCTACCCGATTCGCCTCCCACCTCCTCTTTCACCTTGCTTTCCTCTGCGATTAAATCTTTGTCTGGCTTAGTGTCCTCTCTTTCAGTCTCTTGATTCTTAGTTCTCTCCATCTTCCTCTGCTCCTCCTCTTCGGTCACTCCCTTTCTGTGCTCAACTTGCACGTCCTCTGTAGAGGTATTCTTAGCGACTTTCAGCTTGCTGCCATCTTCCTTCTGCTCGTTATCCTCCTCTTCCTCAGTGTCGCTCTCGGTGTCCTGGCAAGATGTTCCATTCTTGTCCCTCTGGCTCCTGCCATTCTCCTGTATGCCACGCCCATTCTCCAGAGGCTTCCTGTCTTTACCATTCTGCTCTCTTGTTACTGGATGTTTCTCCCTGTTCCTGTCTTGGGGCTTGTTTCTACCTCCTCTCTGCAAGGAAACACCGGAAAGAGGCATGAAAAAGTATTTGGCAACTGGCAGGAAATAACAGCTCTCTCAGTTAGGCCATCTTTATGATGTTTACACTAGAGATGTGTCATGCTGAAATCCACTAACAGTATTTTCCAACAATGCTGATGCCAGTGCTACTTGACAGAAGTCAACTTATGAAGGAGAAATGGATATGAGAAAGACAAACCTCCTTGTAAAAGGGTTTTACATGAATTCCCTTGACTGTCTGGATGACGCCATCAAAAAACTTTACAGTGTACGAGGCTGAAAAATAACACAAAACAAAAAGAATTAACCAGGGCAAATGTTTTTTGCCCAAAGCATTTTCATAAATACAACCATCAGAGCAAACCCAATTAATGTTTCAAGCAGCCCAACATTCAATTCGTTTTTGTCAATAACATGCATTGTCAAAAACAGCATTGTCGAATGCATAAGGCATAAAAAAGTGAAACAAGCACTCATATTGATCCATATCTGTACAAGCTGCGTATCATTGTGCTTTCAGGGGGCTTACCGTCTTTGTTGACCGCCAAGACTTTAGCAGGATAGAAACGGCAATCCGACCAACTAGCCAGGACCTTATCGTTGACATGAAACCCCTGCAGGAGACAAAAATTCTGGAAATATTAAAGATAATTGGTTCTGCCCCACCAGCCAAATGCAACAATAACAATGGAAGTCGCTAGCGTGCACAAAGTATCCAGTGTAGGGGTCATGAGTTGTGGTGCAGAATTACATGTTTTGGGTCTGGCTGCTCACTGCTGTACTGACAGTGACAAAACTGAACTAGTGGGAGAAAGAAAATATATATATTTTTTATGTATGTTTTATTTTTGTAAAATATGTTACAGCAGTGGAACCAGAAAGGCCACTTCTTGCTGCTCTTAGGTTGGGGTGAGGAAACAAGAAGCCTGGGTGATGGAGGCTAACTTGTTTTTACAATCGCGCCTGACCGGTGGCTACCCTTTTCTGATACCTTGCTTAGCTGACAGCTCAGGGAGTGGGAGAACTGTCCATCATACTTGCTTGTTTTTACCTTATGAAAAATCACAAAAGGGAAAGAGTACAAAAGGGAGAGAGTTGAGAATATGCAACAGCTTTCTGCTGCATGTAACACCAATAATTGTAGGGAACATGGACATTTCAATTAGAGTGATAGGGAGACCTGACAACATAGTGAATACCCAAAAGAGAATGCAGCCATGGCAGTTCCTTTTTTTGGATATTTAAAACTGCGGAGCAAACATCACTACATGTAACAAAACAATACACATGCCATTATTTCATGCCAAAAAACCAACCAACTAGGCATAAACTAAGCAGAATTACATAATGTGTGGTTTTTCACTAATCTTATATAAAATAGTTGGTCAGTTTTGCTTTTATAGATATGGACAAGAAGTCAACAATCATGCATTTGCAGTGTTCCCAAACCTGAGACACATTTCAAACACTATTATAAGACCTATTACTTTCAGTCAGACACTTACAGCTTTAAAATTCATTTGAACAGTGCAAAAGTGCGTGGATCAGGTAAAAGGAAATAATAACTATAATTAGAAGAGAGCACATGCTATTAGGAGTACTCCATGAGTTTACCTATAATAACACCCTATGGGGTGTACTGCAGTGATTTCACTGCAATATGACGCAGTCGGTTATATGGCACAAGCTCTGCAAAGCAAGTTGTTTTTGTTGTTGTAATGTGCAATGTTATTTTTTTAGTGTCTTCTGCTGTGGTGAGTTGGTAAGATTGTACTGCACACGACATTGTTCTTACCGGGACAGGGGAGTTCTCCTGCAACCCCTCCCTCCTCAGCTGAATCCTCTCAACCGGACGCAGGTACGGACTGCTCCAGTCAAACCACTCGTCGTACCGGTGGCTCCACTGCCGGTAGTGGATCAGCACTTTCTCGTCATCGTAGTCGATCTTCTCAATGCTGGCCGCATACCTGAAATGAACATTTATGAGGCACAATGAAAAGTGGAATTCATGGAATTAACAATGACAGTCAGGAGGGCACTGACCAAAAGCACCAAAAAGAGAATGCAAACTTTACTTTCGGGGGTCCAAGCTTCCACTGAAATGATCAGCCAAGTAGGGCTGAATGGCCTGTTGCCCTCAAACCTTTTTTATATTTATGTTTAAGCTTTATGAATGCAAAATACTAGGGCTGCACGATATGATATATTTATTGTCATCAGGATAAGAACATGCGAGATAAACGGATTGCAAAAGATTGCTTGAACAGAGATTCATAGTATTTATTTACTATATTATTTTGATGTTCTGTTGATTTACTGTTCATGTGCAATTTATTAAATAAAAGCACGTTGGAAAAAACGAATACTATTTTATTCAGTGTGCATAGGCTATTCATTATCTGGGGTCTATGTTAGCAGTGTAGCTAAAGCAGAAAGACATTAGAACTGTGCACACTTCAATATGTGTTTATTGCAAGTCATATCGCCATCCCAATAGTCAACAATAGTCACACATATTTTACCATAAGGATGAAGTTACTGTTATTCATGAGAAAGATCAGAGAGAGAGAACACTGACCAGTTCTTCAGACTGTCTCGAGCCTCAAGTGGTGATCCCACCTCAAAGGTTATCCCTCTTCTGTTGGGGGGCGTCTTGGTCATGCTGCACACATTCAAGACCTACCAGACAAACCAGGACACGATGTTACACAGTCACTCTGACTCAAATGTCATGACTGGTTTTAGTCTAAAGAAACGGTCTATGGTGTTTCAACTAAAAAGATGACTGTATAAGCGCATGTGACTGTTTAACACTGAAACCTCAGCAGCACCAGTCTTGATGCCATGGAGTAGATACAAACAGAAATGTGTTGGAAAAAAACCCATTTGGACTTGCAGGCCAAGCAGCAACCATTAATTGGAGGTTTGACAAGACATTTCCCTTCTATTAGTGACTAGGTAATGGTGCATGGTTGTGGTACAGGAAGACATAACACTCGGGACACACTGCTGCCCCCTCCTGGCTGGGTTCAGATAACTGGTGCCCAGCCAAGTGGGGATATCCTGTCTCCTCTGCGGATATCTTAATTAGACGTTGCAGAACCCATGCCTCAGAGCAGCAATTACGCAGGTGGTATAAGAGCTGGCCAAACAGGGTGCAGCAAAAAAATGAAATAAAGACAGAAATATAAAAAAAGAGCAGGTGCATGCCGAGGCGGCTCTAATTAGCATAGCGCTGAGCGCGGCTGACTGCCGACAGGCAGAACGCCTGCGACACGAGGAGAGAGGAGGACAGACGCCAGCCTGTCTCCCGTTTGTGCTCCAGAACACTGGACAATACTGAGCCGCACAGAGGGGTGATGCCCAGGACAGGCCTGTGGCTTCAGCTGCGACTCTTCCTCCCTGCCTCTGGGTGTTGATTAGCCTGCTGCAAGGATGACCAAGGTGTTACAGGACCAAAAGACAGCAAGCAAAACTGAGGAATTGGGTTTTTTTATTTTATCAAAGCGTACATGTGGGTTTAAAGCCACACAAGTAATTATTGCACTGAAGAAACAAACAGCCTTAATGTTAATGTAATGCTGCTGGAAATAATGAGTGCCTGTGTCTTTCATAAAGAGTTTCTTCAGCACTCTCATCCAGAGCTACATTCATAACCCAAAACATGAATGGAGTAATTTAATAAGCTTTTCAATTATGTAGCTGCATTCTATTATTGTTTTGCTTAAGGCTCATATATTCACGTGACTTTCACTTTCTTAACTCTGCTACTTTAACATTATTTTTGTGCAAAGGCAGTTTTATGATCCAATGGGAGCAAAAACCATTTAAACTTAATGTGAAGGTGACTACGCCTATTAAGACATGGCTCACCTGAAGGAGCCGAGCCTATGACATGCTTTGCATAAACCACAAAATACAGTTATTATTAAATTATGCAATTCACATTCCAAATGGGATTAGTAAACAACTAAAGTGATACTGTGTTGGCGTCATTAATTTTTAATTAAATATGTGAACATTGTAATTGTGTATAATATGTGTAATTTTTCCAAACATTTTACCGTTAATGGGGAAGAAGCACATTGCCCACAAAATGACATATTTCCACAAGACATCAAGCTAGCTAGCTGACGTTACTTAGCTTCCGCGTTTCCGTAGGCAGGGCAATCTGATAAAATTGGTTCATGACAGGTAAAGCTGAAGTTAGCACCCATCTTAAGAAAACCCAAAAATATGACATTATGACGGTTTATTCCATCGACCCGTCGTGTAATCGCTATATTTCATAAAACCCCGATTAATACATCAATTTTTAAAATGTATTCGTCTATGTGGCAAGATTATTAGAATCAAGTTTTGCCTGCTAACTGTTTTACCCTTAGTATTAGTATTCTGCGAGCTACGGTTAGCTTGATTGGGACAATTAATACTTCCCCATGACCGACGAAAGATGCATTTACATTCATATACTTTGGAGACAAAAGCAGCAAATGCCAAAGCACCTCTGTGCCCAGGGACTGTGAACCACAGACCACGTGAACACACTTCCTAGCGTGCATTATGTGTCGTCGGCTCGCGACTCAGCAAGCGAGCAACCGGCAAAAAAGCGCACGCCATTTTTAAATGTTTCACTTCAGCAAGGGAACAAGCCTTTAAATGCTTTTTGCTCCCACCACAAAAACGTGTTTATATTGCTTTGTGTAAAATTGGACAGCAGGTAATGGGTGGCCCAAAGTTTTAGTAATAGGTAACCGTTAGCTCACTATACCTTCTGCAAAGCTGATCCTATGCAAATGACCACGTGTTCACTGTTCGAAAGGTTCACCAACGACACAATAAGGTTATTTTGTATCAGATCAACTCTAACCACGCTGGTAACGCATAATTAAATTATAGCTTAATACATGGCAGTATTATTTTTGATAACCAGTGAATGTTTCGGCAACCCATTTGATCCTCGTTACGAAACGCACAATCACTGCTACAGTAGCCTGGAAGCGAAATGACGCAAATGGCGCGCAATACGTTTCCTCCCCGTTGTTTATGCTACAACGACTAGCTTACATTAGCTAGCTTGCTAACTCAGTGGCATGAATTGTGGGTACGCGCGGATGTTTATCCGCTTAAGAGCGGACTTTAACGAAACATAACTTGAATTTATTTGCAGCAGTCAGACAAACAAAAGCTTGCCAAATAATATTCCCCGCACAAATGTTTTTTATTTAACTTTTCCATCAAATATGGATTGCTAACACGACAACTAGCGCATATTATCAATGATGGGGAAACGTGTATGCAACCTTTTACATGCTAGCCCTCTAGTTTGCGAGCTATTCGTCTTTGATAATGAGGAGTTACAATGAAAGCACATACATTGGAGAAGAGGCTTTTGGCTTCACAAACAGCGACATATCACTCTATTATTATTCAGATATCTTTCTCGTGAAGTAAATCCATAATGCTTACTTTTTCACCAGTATACCGATTTAGAGGAAGATCATTGGGCAAGGCCACGGACAGAACCAGAACTGAGACGTCTTATAGGCCGAATGAGCTGTCAATCAGTATCTGACTTTACCGGGGCCTCTTCGGCCTGCTCCTGCAGAGTCAGTGTACCGTAATTACGACACAGAAATACAAGGCTCCAACTTCCCAGAAAACTCCCCGAATCATCTGGAAAGAAAACCTAAAACCGATTTACAGCGCGCGTCGACAGACACGTTTGCAGGAAAATCGACGTTCCTAAAGTAGCAAGCCCCTTCTCAAACAATATACTTGAATTTCCCCCGAAATGTGAAAGGCAAGCATCCGTCACTAGTGTGGAAACACACGCGGGCAACTTTCATTTCTACTGATGCATCACCTCCACCATAAACGCTTGAAATTCATATTCCATAATAATGACGTACATGTGGTAGAAAATCGTTTTCACTCTAAACAATTGCGCACTGAGCCATTACCTTGGATTTTCTAGAGTCTTTCTTCGATGGTGATGCATGTACAGTTAGCTAGTCCTTCGCGAAGAGTGCCGACACCTTCCCTGCAGCGGTAGTCCACGCAGTTTATTTTCCCCTTCTGCTACAGAGCAGCGAGGAAGAGAGCACCGCCGGTGTCACGGAGGGGCGCTCATCTGCGCTTGCGCCACAGTACGTTTGTGGCCCCGTTCTCCCACTTCAAGAAGCGTAGAATGTTCTTTGAAAATCAAATGGGTTTTTTTTGCCACTAATCTAATTGTTTCTTGTAGAAGCCGGGGGTCTCAGCGTTCACTTTTAATAATTACTGTAATCAGGAGATATAATAAAATCCGACGAGTCAAAATAAATAATAGAAATGACAACAACAATAACAACGACAACAATAATAATGATGATAATAATAATAATAATAATAATAATAATAATAATACTTCTACTACTACGAATAATAATAATACTTCTACTACTACGAATAATAATAATAACAATAATAATAATGTTTATGTATTTCATCAGCATAAACAAACTTGTCAACAAACTTAAGCTGAACTGAAAAAGAATACGCAGTATTCAGAATTAAGTACAAATGCAAGTACAAAATGGCAAGATCACTCTTTCTTATCTATTGTAAGTGATTAAATGAAAACCACATCTTTTTTGGATAGAGCAGTCACTTGCAACCATATATACTCCAATAACACACTGAACTTAGATCCTTCAAATCTCTCAAAATAAGAATAATATAGTTGCTGTCAGATAACGGTTTCACCACACAACACTGTGATGCTCTAGCAAGCTACATAGCCTGCATTCTGAATTTTAGCCACTCTTTCATATTTCAATCGTTGTGCAATGTAGGATATTTTTGATTGAACATTTCCTTCTCTATCCATCAGAGGGCAGTGAAAACAAAGATCCTTCTTACGTAAAGAATGCAGGTACATCATGTAGTTTAATATTATTGTGGTGCCGCTGTTTACTTCCGAACTGATTGGTGCACAATTTGACTCAATTGCTGTAAAATTTGACCCCAAATGTAAAACCTGAACATAATAGGACGGTTAATATTGCTAGACGTGCTTTATTGGGGAATGACTGGTGAAAGATCTGGTAATTACTTCCACTCTCATGGACATCCCACTTATTTGTAATGATGGCGTTGATGATGATTAATCCTGATTGTTTTGACTAATCAGGAGTTAAGTAACCAAAGACCTGAAATTCCCTATTTCATGTTTAGGCATTCTCCAACAGTTTCAGGGAGGACACTTTGACACATTGCTCTAGCATATTAGTACATAGCTCACCATATGATTGTTCTCCTAAATGCAGGTTGGTCACAGTCACTGTACACCACAGCCGACTACCTGCAGTTAGCAGCTGACACTGGCAGGTTACAGGCATCACTAGAGGATGAGGAAGAGGAGGAAGAGAACCCAATCAATATAAAATGTCCCTTCTTCCATATATGTGTCAGCCTGTACAGCTGCTGGCCTTGGATCCTGGCATTGCTAGGCCAGGCTTTGATTCTGGACTATGTGGAGCATCTATGTGATCATCTTCTTCAAACAAAATGCACATTGCAGTGGGTGACATTTGATAAGCAAGAGCAGGTGTGGACATTTTACATGAATCTACAGTACCTGGGAGGGCCTCTTCCATAAGCTGAAGAGGATATTGGACATTGTAGGACATTGTAGGTGAGGCTGCAGTTGTCTGGACACTACTTCTCCAACCAAGCTCATTTTTCATATCCAAGTGAAGTAATGCCCACATTACAGGCTGTTCTCTGCTGAAACAGCTGGTAGTTGGTTGACCAGCTCAGGCCAGCTCCCCACTGAGGTTTGGCCAGTTCAAGCTATGCTTTGAATCTGCTGGTAGCTGTTAATTTTGAGCAGGTCATCACTGAATTTTACAGTGGGGCTTAGTCTCCCCAAATTACTTGTTTATTTGTCTGAGGAGAGGTCAGCATTTGCAGAAGCACATTGCCTGGATTGAAAGACCATATTTTGCACTACCAGCACACATGATTTTTAGAACATTAGTTGGGGCACCATAGTTAGCTGTGTGGTGTGGGTTGTGGTATCCCACTGTGTTACTGAGTTTGTGCTGCAGGCAAGTGTCTGTGAGTTGCTTAGAAACGGTTATTACTTGTAGCTAGCCTGGTCATATTCTATGTACTATATGTATGTTGGGGTTTTTTTTTACCACTTGGACAAAATGCCTGCCAATTAGGGACTGCAGGGAAACACTGACAGGTTGAAAGCTCATCATGCTTCAATAATAATTTCCAAATTTCCTAATTATTTTTAACATTATTTTACAAAATTGAAATCACACTGATGGTAAGATATAAATTCAATGATTACCACAGACTATTTGTAAATAACCTCATTTAACCTTTTATATCTGCTTTTGTATCGGGTGGCCTGTAGCGTAGTGGTTAAGGTACATAAATGGGACCTGCGAGGTTGGTGGTTCAATCCCAGGTGTAGCCACAATAAGAATCGCACAGCTGTTGGGCCCTTGAGCAAGGCCCTTAACCCTGCATTGCTCCAGGGGAGGATTGTCTCCTGCTTAATCTAATCAACTGTACATCACTCTGGATAAGAGCATCTGCCAAGTGCCATTAATGTAATGTAATGCTCAACCAAGCATGATCATTCATTTTTTTTTATGATCCCAGTTAAAGTGTTCAAATATTTATTTTCAGGAAAAATACCTTACTGAATACCTAACTAATATTTTCCTGAATATACCATATGATATATAAAAAAAATTATGCTCCCTAGAATGAATATGAAAAGACATAATTATTACAAATAAATAAAGTTTAAATTTTAAATATTTAAAAAAAATAATTAATATGAAAAATAATGTACTTGATATGGTTGTTAGCCAATAGTCATAGTTTGGATTAAGCAGAATTATATACTGAATTATAAAGATAAAATATATTTATTATTGAGGTCTCAGTCCTCAGATGAAAAACAGCGGACCATATAATTTCGGAATTGGCAATATTTTGTCAGACAGTTGCAGTGATAATCGGTTCATAGGTAATCTTGGACTTCTAACGGTCAAGAGAGGAATTGCAGCAACAAAGACGCTCAAACCACAACACTGTTTATCCCACCCCTTCTCCTTCTCTGTGAACGGGCTGACGTTGAAACGCCATTGGCTGTGGCAATTAGAACCAATTTTCAACCAATGAGCTTGAATTATTCTACAGCTATACGATAGACTGCATATTTTGAAACCCGAATTTAAGGACTATCAATACAGGCAGAGAGTCAGTGAGCCTTTTTCAATGATAGGAATGGATTTACAATGGTCTTGTAACAATGTTTTAACATTTAAAATATTACCTATTGTACCTTTAACAGCGTGTCTTAATGGGAAAAAAAGCATAGTAGTCTGTTTAAGAAGCAATTTCACATGACAGACTGTTATTCCCCCAGATTCATATCACCTGCTTGCCAGGGGTTATTAAGGATATAGATGAATAGATGAACATGTTCAGTGTCTGCCATCATATGAAAAATAACAGAGGGCTTTAGTATGAAGTGGCATAGTTCTTTGGGGGAGGTAATTAAAAGGATGATCCCACAGGTGTTCCTGAGTTCTACCTGAACAGTGATTAACTTTAACCTTCACATGGAATCGCTAAGTGGCACTCACTTAATGTTACTCAGAAGCAATCTTTTAAAGTGTGTCCTCTAATGAATGTGAGCAGCTACTGTCAGCTTCTCCTGCTTGTCCTGCTCCTTCAACAGTTCACTCACTCATCACAGCAATCAGTTCATTTTCCTTTCACTGAAAGCTGAGCCCTTCAAATATGCATTATTTGGCCACAAACATTTTTGTGCAACTGCTAACAGATATGAATCACATATCTAGCTGAATATCCATTCCATTTTTATGTCACAAAGGAGGTATTTGTCCACCAGAGGTCAGTAAAGCTCTAATTTATTGAGTCAAAAAGCATTTCCATAGAAGTGAGGGCAGCCCCCTTGTGCTGTAGAGATATCAGGGTATTCCAGTACAAACATGCTAACCCTGTTCCACCACTCAACAGTGATATTTACTACATGAACAAAAGGCATCTTAAGGTGGAATATCCTGCTATAATGTTTTCCGTAGTGACATCACTCCGCTTGATAAAAAATACATACAAATACTGTAAATGTACAGTCATAACAATGGCACGTGAAGTAACATGTGCATTAGAATACTTAAATAGCTCTCAGAACTGGGCTGTAACAGGCAGGTTTGCGCATATTATGAGCACTACAAATGAGAAACTATTTTAAACTACATTCTATATATTAAGTCATCTCCAAAATGTGTTTTTTATTAAGCCTCTCCCATAGGAGGTGGCTTACAACAGTTGTTGGGTTTCTTTCTACATTGATTTCCCACAGGAATTACATGCGTTGACTCCGTGTCCACCCACAAGTCCAAAACCTCTCTCAAAATTCTTTTTTTGAATTATTTTTCTTCTTTTTTTCTTCTGGCCAGTTAATTACATTTTTTGGCTGCGGAATCTCAGAAACCGTGAGGCCCTGGAACTAGTCCTTGTACATCAGCGATGTATGTTTACTGAAGTTGTACAACATCTATTTGTTTTGTGACCATGACCTACTTTTCCAAGATGGCTGCCATACAGGACAGAAACAAGTTTTTGCTGATAACTTGAGAACTACGTATATATCAGATCGAGACAAAAAAACTTGAAGCTTGACTGAAATTACGTCTTTCTCACGTGACAACTATATTGGTCAGAGGTCAAGATCATATGGTCAATTGAAAAAGAGGTGCGACAAAAATTGGAACTCAAATTTTGTGGAGGCGGAATCTCAGACACCACAAGGCCCTGGAACTAGTCCTTGTACATCAGAGATTTATATTTACTGAAGTTGTGCAACATCTATTTGTTTTGTGACTAACCTATTTTTTGTCTGGTAGAGCGGCCATCTTGGAAAACACGTTTTTGCTGATAACTCGAAAACTATATATTCGATTGGGACAAACAAATTATCAGCTTGAAGCTTGACACTGGGCACGTATATACAACTATGTAGGTCAGAGGTCTAGGTCATATGGGCAATTGAAAAAGATGTGTGAAAAAGGGTTTGCACTAAATCTATGCCGTAGTGCAAGTAGGTGGAATGCATATTCTCTTGTGGTGAGCCATGGTCTGTAATATAAAAGGGACTTATATTGAAATTGAAATTGCAGTGCATTGGGAAGAAAAACAAACCAAGGCAGTGGAAGGGCAGGCTGGGGGGGGCTTTTTTCCTGATCGCTCAGCGATTGGAATTTCTAGTTTAATGTGCAATTGCGACGGCACGGATGGTGCAGTGGGTAGCACTGCCGCCGCACAGCAAGGAGGTCCTGGGTTCGAATCCCCGTCGGCCAGGGCCTCTCTGTGCGGATGTTCTCACCGTGTCTGCGTGGGTTTCCTCTGGGTACTCCGGTTTCCTCCCACAGTCCAAAGACATGCATGTTAGGCTGATTGGAGAGTCTAAATTGCCCATAGGTCTGAGTGTGTGAGTGAATGGTGTGTGTGCCCTGCGATGGACTGGCGACCTGTCCAGGGTGTATTCCTGCCTTTCGCCCAATGTATGCTGGGATAGGCTCCAGCCCCCCTGCGACCCTGATCAGGATAAGCGGGTTCAGATAATGGATGGATGGATGGATGTGCAATTGCATTACACATTTAAAGTAAAGTAAAAGGTTTCTTTTTATGATGGAATATGTCAGCGCATTGCGGTCTGACTCCCATTTTCACCAAATACTGTATTCTTTCAAAAAAGACTGGAATTACATGCTGCATGGGAACAGAGCAGCTGACTAAGCCGCCCCCCATGATAATCAGTGCTGGAGCTCCACGTAATCATGTTTCACGCCCAGAGAAATGCCTGTGTGCCAAGACTGAAGGGAGGTGGATTGAGGCAATCTGGGGAATTGGGGGTAAAAACCAAATATATCTATGTTTTGAAAAAAAGTGCTTGGCAAAAGTGTCGAGAATCCCAAACATGCAAAATGCGCCACGCATTCTCTATTGGGGACAGGTGGGGACTGCAGGCAGACCAGTCCAGCACCACTCTTCCTCCGCAGCCATGCCTTAATGTGTGCAGACTGTGGTTTTGCATTGTCTTGTTGAAATATGCATGGGTGTCCCTGGAAAAGGCAGCATATGTTACTCCAAAATCTCCATGTACTTTTCGGAATTAATGGTGCCATCACAGAAGTGTAAGTTACCTTTGCCAATGGTACAGACACAACCCCATACCATGACAGACCCTGGCTTTTGCACTTGTTGCTGGTAAGTCTGGATGGTCCTTTTCGTCGTTGGTCCGGGGCACACGGCGTCCATTTCTTCCAAGAAAAGATCTGAAATACTGATTTGTCTGACCACAATACACCGTTTCCACTGTGTGATGGCCCATGCCTCCGAGCCCAGAGAAGTCGACGGCGCTTTTGAACACGGTTAACATAGGGCTACCTTTTGGCACAGTAAAGTGTTAACTGGCATTTGTGGATGTAACTATGTATTGTAGTGCTTGATAAAGGTTTGCCACAGTAATTCTGAGCCCATATGGTGACATCACTTCTTGATGCAGTGCCGTCTGAGGGATTGGAGAGCACAGTTATTCATTTTAGGCTTATGCCCTTTCCCTTTACACACTGAAATTCCTCCAGATTCCTTCCATTTTTAAATGATGTTATGCACCGTAGAGGGTGAAATGTCCAAATCCCTTCCTATCTTTCTTTGAGGAACATTGTTTTTAAACATTTCAATAATTTTCTCACACATTTTTGGCAAACTGGCGATCCTCTGCCCACCTTTGCTCCTAAAGGACTAGGCCTTTCCTGGATGCTGCTTTTATATCAAATCATGATTACAATCACCTGCTGACATCACCTGTTTCAACTCACATCATTATTTAATTATTTTACCTCATTACTAGCCCTAAACTGCTCCTGTCCCAACTTTTTTTGGAATGTGTTGCAGGCCTGAATGGCAGGAATGGAAGTGTAAGAAAAACAGAAAGCTCATGACTCATGAAGATCCTGTAAATTTACAAACTTTATTTTTCCATTCATTTATGAAATTAGGGAGAAAATAAAGGCATCCACATCACCATTATCAAATGTCACTAGCTGTATTTACACACACACACACACACACACACACACGCACACACACAACATATCAAAAACTTGCAGGGGCATTTACAAGAGCCAACAGCATCCATAAACAGGAAACAGCAGCGAGTAAGGAGAAAGAGAAGCTAAGTGCAATACAGGAGAGCGACTTGTTGCTAAGTAACTGTACAGGTACAGTTTAAAGTAATACAGCTCACTTTTTTCAACAATTATTCAAAAGGGAAAGCAAGATATACAGTGAGAAAACATAAAAGCTGCATTGGTAACTGGCAGTCAATGGCAATGACACAAAGTTATGAACAAGAGAAAACTTCCGCCTTAAATAAAATCCGGAAGCACAGTTATCCTCGTGGATCTGAGAGTACAGTAATTAAGACCTTCCTATTCACAGGTTGTATTTACACCAGTGAAGACTGGATGACCAGCCAGGTTCCAGGAAATCTGCATCATTCCGGAGCGTGTGCTATTCTCTGACAAACTTTCAGCTGGTTTGACTGTAGATTGTTCTCACGGAAAGCAGTGAATGTAAAACATCAACATACTGTCCCTCAAGCACTCAACCAATGAGATGGTCCATTCTGCACCTACATACTGTAAATGTTAATCTAGTCCTTCATATTGCAATGTGAAAGTTGCATATCTCTTTACTAAACCTGAAATTTACTAAAGTTAATAGGGGCAGCAAAAAGGTATAACACTAGTATTTCAGGACAGTAGATTACTTGTTGAACAACAAAGCAAAACTCTTCCAACACCCCCCCCCCCCCATCCTGGCATGAGTTTTGTAGCTATGTCACATCTTGATAGGCACCCACACCCATTGTCCCATGTGCAGACCCCACGTGCATTCCGGATTCACCCGGGACAGTTAGCAGGGTGTGTATTTTTGGGAAGACATGCAGTCTGTGTCACATAGCTATTGAGTGGGGGCACTTTTTATGTTAGAGTTTAAAAAAGGGAGAAAACTGAAATACTGGAAAAGCTAGCAACAAGCTAGCTAACCTCAAAATAAAATTTCTGGCTTAACGTACCCTCTAATTTAGGAATTCCAGCTTCCAGGAACAAGTAGGGGTATGCCTGCGCACACAAACACAAGCACAGAGCTACACATGCGATTCAGTGTGTCACTGAGCATCAATGCAGAAATACATTTTAGGATGTACATGGAGTAATCATCCCCCACCCCATCCATCAGCACAGGCCTGCCAAAAAGCCCTCAATGTAAGGAAGCAAGTGGAAAAACATGTGGGCTGCTTAAAGCCCAAAACCCCAACCACACAGCTAAATATAACAGAGACATTTAGGGAGCAGCCAGAGGGGCCCTTCACTAAACAGCTGAAATATGAATTTCAAATAATCAACATTTTTGAGGCACAAGGTTTATTCTGAAAAGCAAGACCCTGCCATGTTCGTAATACCTTTCTAAAAATATATATTTTTTGGTCTTCCTTCCAGCCTGCCACAAATGAACCATCTGATTAAAAGATGGACCATTTTGACTTTTGGTTGTATAGCTCATATATCCACAGGTACAGCCCTGAATGAAGACAGAGCTCCCTCACATTCTCTCTCATTCCTTTTGCCTGACTGCTAATCCCTAAAATTAGCATTTTTACAAGCCGTTCAAAGGTATAATTGTTTTCCTGTGTGTGCTTTGCAAACAGGACCTCTGGAAAATGTATAATACCTAGGCTATACCCCCAGTCCCCAACCCCTCGGATTCCTGTGTAATTATCTACAGTAAAAAAGTTGAAAGTTTTTCAGAATAAAATTCTCCTTATTTTTCAAAACTTTTTAGTTTCTAGTGGCTGCATAGCCTTGTGGGTACAGACAAGGCCTTTCACTCTACCACACAGAGTAGGGCTTGGCCTGCTTGCAGCCTGACTGAAGTGGTCAATGGTTCCGGTCAACAGCTTTTCTGTAGTAGTGGTGCTGGAGAAAAAATAAATAGGTTCCCGGTGAGGTGCCATGAGGCATGCCAGGCCGTTGCTCAGCGTTTGCTCCTGGAAAGCCTCCTTGAGTTGGGCACAGGCCCATTCAGCCCATCTCCCCAGCTCGGTTTACCCAGAAGTTAAATTAAATAAAAACAAACCAATCAGAATTAAATTATAATAAGAAGAGAATCACTGCTTTCATACATATGTTTAAAAAATAAAACAAAAACAAACAAAAATGGTTACATTACATGGCCATTCCATGATGTGTGCCAGTTTTGATGGTATCAGTGCATGAGGCACCATTCACAACCACCACAGAAATAACATATTAAAATAGATATTACTTGTACATTAAAAAAAAAACCTTGCTGTTTTTTTACACTGCTTGTGCATTATCGTCTATTCACAATACACTTCATATGATGAATTTTAACAGCACAGTCCAGTGTTTGTGGACATTGGGAGATGACCTGGACGACTACATGTGTTTCCTCATTTAAGGTTCCCTCGGTCCAAAGAGAATTAACAATATGAATGAAGAAAATGAGCAGAGATCCAGTAAATGTACAGAACCCCAGACTGCAGCAGTGAAGGATGAGGCGGCAGGAGAGAACGAGAGAGCGGAGCAGAGGACAGGCACTGGGCCAGAACAAGCCGGCAGGAGAGGCTGGGGGTCTGATCTCACACGATGCCCTTGACGAAGCTGGTGTCCAGGTGTACAATGAGCATACGCAGAAAGGACATCTCCTTGCGCGTGTTCTCAAAGATGACCCGCGGGTCGTCTGACTGGCAGCGCAGGCAGTTGGGTGCCATCACCATGGCAAGGTTGTTGACGTCCATCTTGGTTTTGCTGACGTTGACTGGCTGGGCAAACACCTGGTGAAAAAAAGGATAAAAAATTATATGTGAGTGACATCACACAGATACCTTTCTGTGCAATAGAGCACCTGTAAAATTAGACTACAATTCAACATTTCCAACTACAGAACTACACTATCCACTGCCTGAGGTAAGAAATAGACTTCTACTCCATGACTCAACAGGAATTAAAATGAATGACCTATGTCTGCTCTAAAACTGAGGTGGAACCTCCAGGTGAACTACAGTGAATGCAGCCAGGTTAGTCATCAGGCCAGTGGCAGAAAGTCTACATGCTTTAAATGTGCTCATGAAGACATTTTTCTCACTTTGCTTTTGCAAACAAGTTCTACTCCCACCTTTGTTTGCAACCACCAACCAGTTCCACCTGGCCTGAAACAGTAAATCATTCTGTGTTGAATGTGCTTTTCTGTCACTATTGTGCATATAAAGCTTCACCTTACATTCCGAAGATCCCCTGAAACCACAACATAGCATCTCAATGT